>NW_027310700.1:0-51780 GCF_047496795.1 Chiloscyllium punctatum
TCCCCCCCCTGTCCCTCCCCCCCCCCTGTCCCTGTCCCTCCCCCCCCCCTGTCCCTGTCCCTCCCCCCCCCCCCTGTCCCCTGTCCCTCCCCCCCCCCCTGTCCCTGTCCCTCCCCCCCCTGTCCCTGTCCCTCCCCCCCCCTGTCCCTGTCCCTCCCCCCCCCCTGTCCCTGTCCCTCCCCCCCCCTGTCCCTGTCCCTCCCCCCCCCTGTCCCTGTCCCTGTCCCTCCCCCCCCCCTGTCCCTGTCCCTCCCCCCCTCCCTGTCCTGTCCCTCCCCCCGTCCCTGTCCCTGTCCCTCCCTCCCCCCCCCCTGTCCCTGCTCCCCTGCTCCCTCCCCCCCCCGTCCCTGTCCCTGTCCCTCCCTCCCCCCCCCTGTCCCTGTCCCTGTCCCTCCCCCCCCCCTGTCCCTGTCCCTGTCCCTCCCTCCCCCCCCCGTCCCTGTCCCCTGTCCCTGTCCCTCCCCCCCCTGTCCCCTGTCCCTGTCCCTGTCCTCCCTCCCCCCCCCTGTCCCTGTCCCTGTCCCTGTCCCTCCCCCCCCCCTGTCCCTGTCCCTCCCCCCCCCTGTCCCTGTCCCTGTCCCTGTCCCTCCCCCCCCCTGTCCCTGTCCCTGTCCCTGTCCCTCCCCCCCCTGTCCCTGTCCCTGTCCCTGTCCCTCCCCCCCCCTGTCCCTGTCCCTGTCCCTCCCCCCCCCTGTCCCTGTCCCTGTCCCTGTCCCTCCCCCCCCTGTCCCTGTCCCTCCCCCCCCCCTGTCCCTGTCCCTGTCCCTCCCCCCCCTGTCCCTGTCCTCCCCCCCCCTGTCCCTGTCCCTGTCCCTCCCCCCCCCTGTCCCTGTCCCTCCCCCCCCTGTCCCTGTCCCTGTCCCTGTCCCTCCCCCCCCCTGTCCCTGTCCCTCCCCCCCCTGTCCCTGTCCCTGTCCCTGTCCCTCCCCCCCCTGTCCCTGTCCCTCCCCCCCCCTGTCCCTGTCCCTGTCCCTCCCCCCCCTGTCCCTGTCCCTCCCCCCCCCTGTCCCTGTCCCTGTCCCTCCCCCCCCCTGTCCCTGTCCCTCCCCCCCCCTGTCCCTGTCCCTGTCCCTCCCCCCCCCTGTCCCTGTCCCTGTCCCTGTCCCTCCCCCCCCCTGTCCCTGTCCCTGTCCCTCCCCCCCCCCTGTCCCTGTCCCTCCCCCCCCCCTGTCCCTGTCCCTCCCCCCCCCTGTCCCTGTCCCTGTCCCTGTCCCTGTCCCCCCCCCCCTGTCCCTGTCCCTCCCCCCCCCTGTCCCTGTCCCTCCCCCCCCTGTCCCTGTCCCTCCCCCCCCCTGTCCCTGTCCCTCCCCCCCCCTGTCCCTGTCCCTCCCCCCCCCTGTCCCTGTCCCTCCCTGTCCCTGTCCCTGTCCCTGTCCCTGTCCCTCCCCCCCCCTGTCCCTGTCCCTGTCCTCCCCCCCCCTGTCCCTGTCCCTCCCCCCCCCTGTCCCTGTCCCTCCCCCCCCCTGTCCCTGTCCCTCCCCCCCCTGTCCCTGTCCCTCCCCCCCTGTCCCTGTCCCTGTCCCTGTCCCTCCCCCCCCCTGTCCCTCCCCCCCCCTCCCTCCCCCCTGTCCCTCCCCCCCCCTCCCTCCCCCCTGTCCCTCCCTCCCCCTCCCTCCCCCCTGTCCCTCCCCCCCCCTGTCCCTGTCCCTGTCCCTCCTCCCCCCTGTCCCTGTCCCTCCTCCCCCCTGTCCCTCCTCCCCCCTGTCCCTGTCCCTCCCCCCTGTCCCTGTCCCTCCCCCCCCCGTCCCTGTCCCTCCCCCCCCGTCCCTGTCCCTCCCCCCCCCCCGTCCCTGTCCCTCCCTCCCCCTCCCTCCCCCCTGTCCCTCCCCCCCCCGTCCCTGTCCCTCCCCCCCCCCCGTCCCTGTCCCTCCCTCCCCCTCCCTCCCCCCTGTCCCTCCCCCCCCCGTCCCTGTCCCTCCCCCCCCCCCCGTCCCTGTCCCCTCCCTCCCCCTCCCTCCCCCCTGTCCCTCCTCCCCCCCCGTCCCTGTCCCTCCTCCCCCCCCGTCCCTGTCCCTCCTTCCCCCCCCGTCCCTGTCCCTCCTCCTCCCTCCCCCTCCATCCCCCTCCCTCTCCCTCCCCCTCCCTGTCCCTCCCTCCCCCTCCCTGTCCCTGTCCCTCCCCCTCCCTGTCCCTGTCCCTCCCCTTCGCTGTCCCTGTCCCTCCCCCTTCCTCCCCCTCCCTCCCCCTCCCTCCCCCTCCCTCCCCTTCCTCCCCATCCCTCTCCCCCATCCCTCTCCCCCCTCCCTCTCCCCCCTCCTCCCCCCTTCCCTCCCCCCTCCTCCCCCCTTCCCTCCCCCCCTCCTCCCCCCTTCCCTCCTTCCCCTCCTCCCCCCTTCCCTCCTCCCCCCTTCCCTCCTCCCCCTCTCCCCCATCCCTCCTCCCCCTCTCCCCCATCCCTCCTCCCCCCCTCCCCCCCCTCCTCCCCCCTTCCCTCCCCCCTACTCACCCCTTCCCTCCCCCCTCCTGCCCCCTCCTCCCCCCCCATCCCTCTCCCCCCCATCCCCCATCCCTCCCCCCCTCCCCCCCCATCCCCCCATCCCTCCCCCCCTCCCCCCCACTCCCACTCCCTCCCACTCCCTCTCCCCACTCTCCCCCTCCCTCTCACTCTCCCTCGCTCTCCCTCGCTCTCCCTCTCTCTCTCTCACTCCCTCTCCCTCCCTCACTCCCCTCTCCCTCCCTCTCTCTCTCTCCCACTCCCTCCCACTCTCCCACTCTCCCCCTCCCTCTCCCTCCCATTCTCCCCCTCCCTCTCCCTCTCTCCCTCACTTCCTCTCCCCTCTCTCTCCCTCCCTCTCTCCCCCCTCTCTCTCCCTCCCTCTCTCCCCCTCTCTCTCCCTCCCTCTCTCCCCCTCTCACTCCCCCTCCCAAATCCCCCACCCTTCCCCCCCCTCCCTCCCCCCTCCCTCCCCCCTCCCTCCCCCTCGCCCTCCCCCCTCCCCCCTCCCTCCCCCTCGCCCTCCCCCCTCGCCCTCCCCCCTCCCTCCCCCTCGCCCCGACTCCCTCCACTTCCCCCCTCCCCCCTCCCTCACTCCCTCCTCCCTTGCGCTCCCACCCTACTCCCTCCCTCCTTCTTCCTCCGTTCCCTCCCTCCCCCACCTCCCACACCCCCCACTCCCATAATTACCCCATCACCCCCACACCCATAATTACCCCATTACCCCCACATCCCCCACTCCCATAATTACCCCATCACCCCCACACCCCCCACTCCCATAATTACCCCATCACCCCCACACCCCCCACTCCCATAATTACCCCATCACCCCCACATCCCCCACTCCCATAATTACCCCATCACCCCACACCCCCCACTCCCATAATTACCCCATCACCCCCACACCCCCCACTCCCATAATTACCCCATCACCCCCACACCCCCCACTCCCATAATACCCCATCACCCCCACATCCCCCACTCCCATAATTACCCCATCACCCCACACACCCCACTCCCATAATTACCCCATCACCCCACACACCCCCACTCCCATAATTACCCCATCACCCCCACACCCCCCACTCCCATAATTACCCCATCACCCCCCACATCCCCCACTCCCATAATTACCCCATCACCCCACACACCCCCACTCCCATAATTACCCCATCACCCCCACACACCCCCACTCCCATAATTACCCCATCACCCCCACACACCCCCACTCCCATAATTACCGCATCACCCCCACTCCCATAATTACCCCCATCCGCCCCCACTCCCATAATTACCCCATCACCCCCACACCCCCCCACTCCCATAATTACCCCATCACCCCCACACCCCCCACTCCCATAATTACCCCATCATCCCACACACCCACCCACTCCCATAATACCCCCATCACCCCCACACCCCCCACTCCCATAATTACCCCATCACCCCCACACCCCCACTCCCACAATTACCCCATCATCCCCACACCCCCCCCACTCCCATAATTACCCCATCACCCCCACACCCCCCACTCCCATAATTACCCCATCACCCCCACACCCCCCACTCCCATAATTACCCCATCAGCCCCCACTCCCATAATACCCCACACACCCACACACCCCACTCCCATAATTACCCCATCACCCCCACACCCCCCACTCCCATAATTACCCCATCACCCCCACACCCCCCACACCCATAATACCCCATCACCCACACACCCACCCACTCCCATAATTACCCCATCACCCCCCACACCCCCACTCCCATAATTACCCCATCACCCCCACACCCCCACTCCCACAATTACCCCATCATCCCCACACCCCCCACTCCCATAATTACCCCATCACCCCCACACCCCCCACTCCCATAATTACCCCATCACCCCCACACCCCCCACTCCCATAATTACCCCATCAGCCCCCACTCCCATAATTACCCCATCACACCCACACACCCCACTCCCAAAATACCCCATCACCCCCACACACCCCCACCCCCATAATTACCCCAACACCCCCACACCCCCCACTCCCATAATTACCCCATCACCCCCCACACCCCCACTCCCATAATACCCCAACACCCCCACACCCCCACACCCATAATTACCCCATCACCCCCACAACCCTCACTCCCATAATTACCCCACACCCCCCCACCCCCCCACCCCATAATTACCCCATCACCCCCCACACCCCCACACCCATAATACCCCATCATCCCCACACCCCCCACTCCCAAAATTACCCCATCATCCCCACACCCCCCCACTCCCATAATACCTCACCACCCCCCACTCCCATAATACCCCCCACTCCCATAATACCCCATCACCCCCACACCACCACTCCAAAATTACCCCCACCACCCCCACCCCATAATTACCCCATCAGCCCCCACTCCCAAAATACCCCATCACCCCCACCACACCCCACCCCCATAATACCCCATCATCCCCACACCCCCCACCCCATAATACCCCACCACCCCCACACCCCCCACCCCATAATTACCCCAACACCCCCACACCCCCCACACCCATAATACCCCACACCCCCACACCCCCACTCCCACAATTACCCCCATCACCCCACACACCCCACCCCCATAATACCCCACCACCCCACACCCCCCCCACTCCCATAATTACCCCACACCCCCACACCCCCCCACTCCCCATAAATACCCCATCACCCCACACCCCCACTCCCATAATACCCCATCACCCCCACACCCCCACTCCCATAATTACCCCATCACCCCCACACCCCCACTCCCATAATTACCCCATCACCCCCACACCCCCCACACCCATAATTACCCCATCAGCCCCCACTCCCATAATTACCCCATCACCCCCCACACACCCCACTCCCATAATTACCCCATCAGCCCCCACTCCCATAATTACCCCATCACCCCCACACACCCCACTCCCATAATTACCCCCATCACCCCCCACCACACCCCACTCCCATAATTACCCCATCACCCCCACACCCCCCACTCCCATAATTACCCCATCACCCCCACACCCCCCACACCCATAATTACCCCATCACCCCCACACCCCCCACTCTCATAATTACCCCATCACCCCCACACCCCCCACTCCCATAATTACACCATCACCCCCACACCCCCACTCCCATAATTACCCCACCACCCCCACACCCCCCACACCCATAATACCCCATCACCCCCCACACCCCACACCAACAATACACCATCACCCCCCACTCCCATAATTACCCCATCAGCCCCCACACCCCCCACTCCCACAATTACCCCATCCCCCCCACACCACCCACTCCCATAATTACACCATCACCCCCCACACACCCCACTCCCATAATTACCCCATCACCCCCACACCCCCCACTCCCATAATTACCCCATCACCCCCACACCCCCCACTCCCATAATTACCCCATCACCCCCACACCCCCCCACTCCCATAATTACCCCATCACCCCCACAACCCCACTCCCATAATTACCCCATCACCCCCACAAACCCCACTCCCATAATTACCCCCATCACCCCCACACCCCCACACCCATAATTACCCCATCACCCCCACACCCCCACTCCCATAATTACCCCATCTCCCCCACATCCCCCACTCCCATAATTACCCCACACCCCCCACTCCCATAATTACCCCAACACCCCCAACCGCCCACTCCCATAATTACCCCATCACCCCCACAAACCCCACTCCCATAATTACCCCATCACCCCCACACACCCCACTCCCATAATTATCCCATTAACCCCACACCCCCCACTCCCATAATTACCCCATCACCCCCCACACCCGCCACTCCCATAATTACCCCATCACCCCCACACCCCCCACTCCCATAATTACCCCCATCACCCCCACACCCCCACTCCCATAATTACCCCATCACCCCCACACCCCCCACTCCCATAATTACCCCATCACACCACACCCCCACTCCCATAATTACCCCATCACCCCCACAAACCCCACTCCCATAATTACCCCATCACCCCCACACACCCCACTCCCATAATTATCCCATTAACCCCACACCCCTCACTCCCATAATTACCCCATCACCCCCCACACCCTCCACTCCCATAATTAACCCATCACCCCCACACCCCCCCACTCCCATAATTACCCCATCACCCCCCACACCCGCCACTCCATAATTACCCCATCACCCCCCACACCCTCCACTCCCATAATTACCCCATCACCCCCACACCCGCCACTCCCATAATTACCCCATCACCCCCACACCCCCCACTCCCATAATTACCCCATCACCCCCACACCCGCCACTCCCATAATTACCCCATCACCCCCACACCCCCCACTCCCATAATTACCCCATCACCCCCACATCCCCCACTCCCATAATTACCCCATCACCCCCACACCCCCCACTCCCATAATTACCCCATCACCCCCCACACCCTCCACTCCCATAATTACCCCATCACCCCCACACCCCCCACACCCATAATTACCCCATCACCCCCACACCCCCCACTCCCATAATTACCCCATCACCCCACACCCATAATTACCCCATCACCCCCACACCCCCCACTCCCATAATTACTCCATCACCCCCCAGTCCCATAATTACCCCATCACACCACACCCCTACACCCATAATTACCCCATCAGCCCCACACCCCCACTCCCATAATTAACCCATCACCCCCACACCCCCCACTCCCATAATTACCCCATCACCCCCCACTCCCAAAGTTACCCCCACACCCCCCACTCCCATAATTACCCCCATCAGCCCCCACTCCCATAATTACCCCATCACCCCCCACACACCCCACTCCCATAATTACACCATCACCCCCCACTCCCATAATTACCCCCATCACACCACACCCCCCACTTCCATAATACCCCATCATCCCCCACACCCCCCACTCCCATAATTACCCCATCCCCCCCACACCACCCACTCCCATAATTACACCATCACCCCCCACACACCCCACTCCCATAATTACCCCATCACCCCCACACCCCCCACTCCCATAATTACCCCATCACCCCCCACACCCCCCACTACCATAATTACCCCATCACCCCCACACCCCCCCACTCCCATAATTACCCCATCACCCCCACACCCCCCACTCCCATAATAACCCCATCAGCCCCCACTCCCATAATTACCCCATCACCCCCACACACCCCACTCCCATAATTACCCCATCAGCCCCCACTCCCATAATTACCCCATCACCCCCACACACCCCACTCCCATAATTACCCCATCACCCCCACACACCCCACTCCCATAATTACCCCATCACCCCCACACCCCCCCACTCTCATAATTACCCCATCACCCCCACACCCCCCACTCCCAAAATTACACCATCACCCCCACACCCCCACTCCCATAATTACCCCATCACCCCCCACACCCCCACTCCCATAAATACCCCATCACCCCCCACACCCCCACTCCAATAATTACACCATCACCCCCCCACTCCCATAATTACCCCATCAGCCCCCACACCCCCCACTCCCACAATTACCCCATCCCCCCCCACACCACCCACTCCCAAAATTACACCATCACCCCCCACACACCCCACTCCCATAATTACCCCATCACCCCCACACCCCCCACTCCCATAATTACCCCATCACCCCCCACACCCCCCACTCCCATAATTACCCCATCACCCCCCACACCCCCCCACTCCCATAATTACCCCATCACCCCCACAAACCCCACTCCCATAATTACCCCATCACCCCCACACCCCCCACTCCCATAATTACCCCCATCACCCCCACACCCCCACTCCCATAATTACCCCCATCACCCCCACACCCCCCACTCCCATAATTACCCCATCTCCCCCACATCCCCCACTCCCATAATTACCCCATCACCCCCACAAACCCCACTCCCATAATTACCCCATCACCCCCACACCCCCCACTTCCATAATTACCCCATCATCCCCCACACCCCCCCACTCCCATAATTACCCCATCCCCCCCACACCACCCACTCCCATAATTACCCCACACCCCCCACTCCCATAATTACCCCATCACCCCCACACCCCCCACTCCCATAATTACCCCATCACCCCCACACACCCCACTCCCATAATAATCCCATTAACCCCACACCCCTCACTCCCATAATTACCCCATCACCCCCACACCCCCACTCCCATAATTACCCCATCACCCCCACAAACCCCACTCCCATAATTACCCCATCACCCCCACACACCCCACTCCCCATAATTATCCCATCAACCCCACACCCCTCACTCCCATAATTACCCCATCACCCCCCACACCCTCCACTCCCATAATTAACCCATCACCCCCACACCCCCCACTCCCATAATTACCCCATCACCCCCACACCCGCCACTCCCATAATTACCCCATCACCCCCACACCCCCCACTCCCATAATTACCCCATCACCCCCACACCCCCCACTCCCATAATTACCCCATCACCCCCACATCCCCCACTCCCATAATTACCCCATCACCCCCACACCCCCCACTCCCATAATACCCCATCACCCCCACACCCCACCCACACCCATAATTACCCCATCACCCCCACACCCCCCACACCCATAATTACCCCATCACCCCCACACCCCCCACTCCCATAATTACCCCATCACCCCCACACCCATAATTACCCCATCACCCCCACACCCCCCCCCACTCCCATAATTACTCCATCACCCCCCAGTCCCATAATTACCCCATCACACCACACCCCTACACCCATAATTACCCCATCAGCCCCACACCCCCACTCCCATAATTACCCCATCACCCCCACACCCCCACTCCCATAATTACCCCATCACCCCCCACTCCCAAATTACCCCCCACACCCCCCACTCCCATAATTACCCCATCAGCCCCCACTCCCATAATTACCCCATCACCCCCACACACCCCACTCCATAATTACACCATCACCCCCCACTCCCATAATTACCCCCATCACACCACACCCCCACTTCCATAATTACCCCATCAGCCCCCACACCCCCCACTCCCATAATTACCCCATCCCCCCCACACCACCCACTCCCATAATTACACCATCACCCCCCACACACCCCACTCCCATAATTACCCCATCACCCCCACACCCCCCACTCCCATAATTACCCCATCACCCCCACACCCCCCACTACCATAATTACCCCATCACCCCCACACCCCCCACTCCCATAATTACCCCATCACCCCCACAAACCCCACTCCCATAATTACCCCATCACACCCACACCCCCCACTCCCATAATTACCCCATCACCCCCACACCCCCCACTCCCATAATTACCCCATCACCCCCCACACCCCCACTCCCATAATTACCCCATCACCCCCACACCCCCACTGCCATAATTACCCCATCACCCCCACTCCCATAATTACCCCACACCCCCACACACCCCCCACTCCCATAATTACCCCAACACCCCCACTCCCATAATTACCCCATCAACCCCACACCCCCCACTCCCATAATTACCCCATCACCCCCAGACCCATAATTACCCCCATCACCCCCACACACCCCACTCCCATAATTACCCCAACACCCCCACACACCCCACTCCCATAATTACCCCATCACCCCCACACCCCCCACTCCCATAATTACCCCATCACCCCCACATCCCCCACTCCCATAATTACCCCATCACCCCCACACGCCCCACTCCCATAATTACCCCATCACCCCCACACCCCACTCCCATAATTACCCCATCACCCCCACACCCCACTCCCATAATTACCCCATCACCCCCACACCCCCCGCTCCCATAATATCCCCATCACGCCCACACCCCGCACTCCAACAATTACCCCATCACCCCCACACCCCTCACTCCCATAATTACCCCATCACCCCCACACCCCCCACTCCCATAATTACCCCATCACCCCCACACCCCCACTCCCATAATTACCCCATCACCCCCACATCCCCCACTCCCATAATTACCCCATCTCCCCCACATCTCCCACTCCCATAATTACCCCACACCCCCCACTCCCATAATTACCCCATCACCCCCACATCCCCCACTCCCATAATTACCCCATCACCCCCAAACCCCCACTCCCATAATTACCCCATCACCCCCACAAACCCCACTCCCATAATTACCCCATCACCCCCCACAAACCCCACTCCCATAATTACCCCATCACCCCCCACAAACCCCACTCCCATAATTACCCCATCACCCCCACACCCCAGTCCCATAATTACCCCATCACACCACACCCCCACTCCCATAATTACCCCATCACCCCCACACACCCCACTCCCATAATTATCCCATTAACCCCACACCCCTCAATCCCATAATTACCCCATCACCCCCCACACCCCTCACTCCCATAATTACCCCATCACCCCACACTCCCATAATTACCCCATCACCCCCACACCCCCCACTCCCATAATTACCCCCACATCCCCCACTCCCATAATTACCCCATCACCCCCACACCCCCCACTCCCATAATTACCCCATCACCCTCACACCCCCCACACCCATAATTACCCCATCACCCCCACACACCCCACTCCCATAATTACCCCATCACCCCCACACCCATAATTACCCCATCACCCCCACACCCCCCACTCCCATAATTACCCCATCACCCCCACATCCCCCACTCCCATAATTACCCCATCACCCCCCACTCCCATAATTACCCCATCACCCCCACATCCCCCACTCCCATAATTACTCCATCACCCCCAGTCCCATAATTACCCCATCACACCACACCCCTACTCCCATAAATACCCCACACCCCATCACCCCCACTCCCATAATTACCCCATCACCACCCACTCCCATAATTACCCCATCACCCCCACACCCCCCACTCCCATAATTACTCCATCACCCCCCACTCCGATAATTACCCCATCACCCCCACATCCCCCACTCCCATAATTACCCCATCACCCCCACACACCCCACTCTCATAATTACCCCATCAACCCCACACACCACACTCCCATAATTACCCCATCACCCCCACACCCCCACTCCCATAATTACCCCATCAACCCCACAACCCCCACTCCCATAATTACTCCATCAGCCCCCAGTCCCATAATTACCCCATCACACCACACCCCTACTCCCATAATTACCCCATCAGCCCCACACCCCCACTCCCATAATTACCCCATCACCCCCACACACCCCACTCCCATAATTACCCCATCACCCCCACACCCCGACTCCCATAATTACCCCATCACCCCCACACCCCCACTCCCATAATTACCCCATCCCCCCACACCCCCCACTCCCATAATTACCCCATCACCCCCACACTCCCCACTCCCATAATTACCCCATCACCCCCACACCCATAATTACCCCATCACTCCCACACCCCCCACTCCCATAATTACCCCATCACCCCCACACCCCCCACTCCCATAATTACCCCCCACCCCGCACTCCCATAATTACCCCATCACTCCCACACCCCCCACTCCCATAATTACCCCATCACCCCCACACCCCCCACTCCCATAATTACCCCACACACCCCACTCCCATAATTACCCATCACCCCCACATCCCCCACTCCCATAATTACCCCATTACCCCCACACCCCACTCCCATAATTACCCCATCACCCCCACACCCCCCACTCCCATAATATCCCCATCACGCCCACACCCCGCACACCAACAATTACCCCATCACCCCCACACCCCCACTCCCATAATTACCCCATCACCCCCACACCCCCCACTCCCATAATTACCCCAACACCACCACACCCCCACTCCCATAATTACCCCATCACCCCCACACCCCCACTCCCATAATTACCCCATCACCCCCACACCCCCCCACTCCCATGATTACCCCAACACCCCCACACACCCCACTCCCATAATTACCCCATCACCCCCACACCCCCACTCCCATAATTACCCCATCACCCCCACACCCCCCACTCCCATGATTACCCCATCACCCCCACACCCCCCACTCCCATAATTACCCCATCACCCCCACACCCCAGTCCCATAATTACCCCATCACACCACACCCCCCACTCCCATAATTACTCCATCACCCCCACACACCCCACTCCCATAATTACTCCATCACCCCCACACCCCCCACTCCCATAATTACCCCATCACCCTCACACCCCCCACTCCCATAATTACTCCATCACCCCCCAGTCCCATAATTACCCCATCACACCACACCCCCACTCCCATAAATACCCCACACCCCATCACCCCCCACTCCCATAATTACCCCATCACCCCCACACCCCCCACTCCCATAATTACCCCATCACCCCCACACACCCCACTCCCATAATTACCCCATCACCCCCACACCCCCACTCCCACAATTACCCCATCACCCCCACACCCCCCACTCCCATAATTACCCCATCACCCCCACACCCCCCACTCCCATAATTACCCCATCACCCTCACACCCCCCACTCCCATAATTACTCCATCACCCCCCACTCCCATAATTACCCCATCACCCCCCACACCCCCCACTCCCATAATTACCCCATCACCCCCACACCCCCCACTCCCATAATTACCCCATCACCCCCACACCCCCCACTCCCATAATTACTCCATCACCCCCACTCACATAATTACCCCATCACCCCCACACCCCCCACTCCCATAATTATCCCATCACCCCCACACCCCCCACTGCCATAATTACCCCATCTCCCCCACATCCCCCACTCCCATAATTACCCCATCACCCCCCACTCCCATAATTACCCCATCACCCCCCACACCACCCACTCCCATAATTACCCCATCACCCCCACACCCCCCACTCCCATAATTACTCCATCACCCCCCACTCCCATAATTACCCCATCACCCCCCACACCCCCCACTCCCATAATTACCCCATCACCCCCACACCCATAATTTCCCCATCACCCCCACATGCCCCACTCCCGTAATTACCCGATCCCCCCCACACCCCCCACTCACATAATTTCCCCATCACCCCCACATGCCCCACTCCCATAATTACCCCATCACCCCCACACCCCCACTCCCATAATTACCCCATCACCCCCACATCCCCCACTCCCATAATTACCCCATCTCCCCCACATCTCCCACTCCCATAATTACCCCACACCCCCCACTCCCATAATTACCCCATCACCCCCACATCCCCCACTCCCATAATTACCCCATCACCCCCAAACCCCCACTCCCATAATTACCCCATCACCCCCACAAACCCCACTCCCATAATTACCCCATCACCCCCCACAAACCCCACTCCCATAATTACCCCATCACCCCCCACAAACCCCACTCCCATAATTACCCCATCACCCCCACACCCCAGTCCCATAATTACCCCATCACACCACACCCCCACTCCCATAATTACCCCATCACCCCCACACACCCCACTCCCATAATTATCCCATTAACCCCACACCCCTCAATCCCATAATTACCCCATCACCCCCCACACCCCTCACTCCCATAATTACCCCATCACCCCACACTCCCATAATTACCCCATCACCCCCACACCCCCCACTCCCATAATTACCCCCACATCCCCCACTCCCATAATTACCCCATCACCCCCACACCCCCCACTCCCATAATTACCCCATCACCCCCACACCCCAGTCCCATAATTACCCCATCACACCACACCCCCCACTCCCATAATTACTCCATCACCCCCACACACCCCACTCCCATAATTACTCCATCACCCCCACACCCCCCACTCCCATAATTACCCCATCACCCTCACACCCCCCACTCCCATAATTACTCCATCACCCCCCAGTCCCATAATTACCCCATCACACCACACCCCCACTCCCATAAATACCCCACACCCCATCACCCCCCACTCCCATAATTACCCCATCACCCCCACACCCCCCACTCCCATAATTACCCCATCACCCCCACACACCCCACTCCCATAATTACCCCATCACCCCCACACCCGCACTCCCACAATTACCCCATCACCCCCACACCCCCCACTCCCATAATTACCCCATCACCCCCACACCCCCCACTCCCATAATTACCCCATCACCCACACACCCCCCACTCCCATAATTACTCCATCACCCCCCACTCCCATAATTACCCCATCACCCCCCACACCCCCCACTCCCATAATTACCCCATCACCCCCACACCCCCCACTCCCATAATTACCCCATCACCCCCACACCCCCCACTCCCATAATTACTCCATCACCCCCACTCACATAATTACCCCATCACCCCCACACCCCCCACTCCCATAATTATCCCATCACCCCCACACCCCCCACTGCCATAATTACCCCATCTCCCCCACATCCCCCACTCCCATAATTACCCCATCACCCCCCACTCCCATAATTACCCCATCACCCCCCACACCACCCACTCCCATAATTACCCCATCACCCCCACACCCCCCACTCCCATAATTACTCCATCACCCCCCACTCCCATAATTACCCCATCACCCCCCACACCCCCCACTCCCATAATTACCCCATCACCCCCACACCCATAATTTCCCCATCACCCCCACATGCCCCACTCCCGTAATTACCCGATCCCCCCCACACCCCCCACTCACATAATTTCCCCATCACCCCCACATGCCCCACTCCCATAATTACCCCATCACCCCCACACCCCCACTCCCATAATTACCCCATCACCCCCACATCCCCCACTCCCATAATTACCCCATCTCCCCCACATCTCCCACTCCCATAATTACCCCACACCCCCCACTCCCATAATTACCCCATCACCCCCACATCCCCCACTCCCATAATTACCCCATCACCCCCAAACCCCCACTCCCATAATTACCCCATCACCCCCACAAACCCCACTCCCATAATTACCCCATCACCCCCCACAAACCCCACTCCCATAATTACCCCATCACCCCCCACAAACCCCACTCCCATAATTACCCCATCACCCCCACACCCCAGTCCCATAATTACCCCATCACACCACACCCCCACTCCCATAATTACCCCATCACCCCCACACACCCCACTCCCATAATTATCCCATTAACCCCACACCCCACACTCCCATAATTACCCCATCACCCCCACACCCCCCACTCCCATAATTACCCCCACATCCCCCACTCCCATAATTACCCCATCACCCCCACACCCCCCACTCCCATAATTACCCCATCACCCTCACACCCCCCACACCCATAATTACCCCATCACCCCCACACACCCCACTCCCATAATTACCCCATCACCCCCACACCCATAATTACCCCATCACCCCCACACCCCCCACTCCCATAATTACCCCATCACCCCCACATCCCCCACTCCCATAATTACCCCATCACCCCCCACTCCCATAATTACCCCATCACCCCCACATCCCCCACTCCCATAATTACTCCATCACCCCCAGTCCCATAATTACCCCATCACACCACACCCCTACTCCCATAAATACCCCACACCCCATCACCCCCACTCCCATAATTACCCCATCACCACCCACTCCCATAATTACCCCATCACCCCCACATCCCCCACTCCCATAATTACCCCATCACCCCCACACACCCCACTCTCATAATTACCCCATCAACCCCACACACCACACTCCCATAATTACCCCATCAACCCCACAACCCCCACTCCCATAATTACTCCATCAGCCCCCAGTCCCATAATTACCCCATCACACCACACCCCTACTCCCATAATTACCCCATCAGCCCCACACCCCCACTCCCATAATTACCCCATCACCCCCACACACCCCACTCCCATAATTACCCCATCACCCCCACACCCCGACTCCCATAATTACCCCATCACCCCCACACCCCCACTCCCATAATTACCCCATCCCCCCACACCCATAATTACCCCATCACTCCCACACCCCCCACTCCCATAATTACCCCATCACCCCCACACCCCCCACTCCCATAATTACCCCCCACCCCGCACTCCCATAATTACCCCATCACTCCCACACCCCCCACTCCCATAATTACCCCATCACCCCCACACCCCCCACTCCCATAATTACCCCACACACCCCACTCCCATAATTACCCATCACCCCCACATCCCCCACTCCCATAATTACCCCATTACCCCCACACCCCACTCCCATAATTACCCCATCACCCCCACACCCCCCACTCCCATAATATCCCCATCACGCCCACACCCCGCACACCAACAATTACCCCATCACCCCCACACCCCCACTCCCATAATTACCCCATCACCCCCACACCCCCCACTCCCATAATTACCCCAACACCACCACACCCCCACTCCCATAATTACCCCAACACCCCCACACACCCCACTCCCATAATTACCCCCACACCCCCCACTCCCATGATTACCCCATCACCCCCACACCCCCCCACTCCCATGATTACCCCAACACCCCCACACCCCCACTCCCATAATTACCCCATCACCCCCACACCCCCCACTCCCATGATTACCCCATCACCCCCACACACCCCACTCCCATAATTACCCCATCACCCCCACACACCCCACTCCCATAATTACCCCATCACCCCCACACCCCCACTCCCATAATTACCCCATCACCCCCACACCCCAGTCCCATAATTACCCCATCACACCACACCCCCCACTCCCATAATTACTCCATCACCCCCACACACCCCACTCCCATAATTACTCCATCACCCCCACACCCCCCACTCCCATAATTACCCCATCACCCTCACACCCCCCACTCCCATAATTACTCCATCACCCCCCAGTCCCATAATTACCCCATCACACCACACCCCCACTCCCATAAATACCCCACACCCCATCACCCCCCACTCCCATAATTACCCCATCACCCCCACACCCCCCACTCCCATAATTACCCCATCACCCCCACACACCCCACTCCCATAATTACCCCATCACCCCCACACCCCCACTCCCACAATTACCCCATCACCCCCACACCCCCCACTCCCATAATTACCCCATCACCCCCACACCCCCCACTCCCATAATTACCCCATCACCCTCACACCCCCCACTCCCATAATTACTCCATCACCCCCCACTCCCATAATTACCCCATCACCCCCCACACCCCCCACTCCCATAATTACCCCATCACCCCCACACCCCCCACTCCCATAATTACCCCATCACCCCCACACCCCCCACTCCCATAATTACTCCATCACCCCCACTCACATAATTACCCCATCACCCCCACACCCCCCACTCCCATAATTATCCCATCACCCCCACACCCCCCACTGCCATAATTACCCCATCTCCCCCACATCCCCCACTCCCATAATTACCCCATCACCCCCCACTCCCATAATTACCCCATCACCCCCCACACCACCCACTCCCATAATTACCCCATCACCCCCACACCCCCCACTCCCATAATTACTCCATCACCCCCCACTCCCATAATTACCCCATCACCCCCCACACCCCCCACTCCCATAATTACCCCATCACCCCCACACCCATAATTTCCCCATCACCCCCACACACCCCACTCCCATAATTACACCATCACCCCCCACTCCCATAATTACCCCCATCACACCACACCCCCACTTCCATAATTACCCCATCAGCCCCCACACCCCCCACTCCCATAATTACCCCATCCCCCCCACACCACCCACTCCCATAATTACACCATCACCCCCCACACACCCCACTCCCATAATTACCCCATCACCCCCACACCCCCCACTCCCATAATTACCCCATCACCCCCACACCCCCCACTACCATAATTACCCCATCACCCCCACACCCCCCACTCCCATAATTACCCCATCACCCCCACAAACCCCACTCCCATAATTACCCCATCACACCCACACCCCCCACTCCCATAATTACCCCATCACCCCCACACCCCCCACTCCCATAATTACCCCATCACCCCCACACCCCCACTCCCATAATTACCCCATCACCCCCACACCCCCACTGCCATAATTACCCCATCACCCCCACTCCCATAATTACCCCACACCCCCACACACCCCCCACTCCCATAATTACCCCAACACCCCCACTCCCATAATTACCCCATCAGCCCCACACCCCCCACTCCCATAATTACCCCATGACCCCCAGACCCATAATTACCCCATCACCCCCACACCCCCCACTCCCATAATTACCCCATCACCCTCACACCCCCACTCCCATAATTACCCCATCACCCCCACATCCCCCACTCCCATAATTACCCCATCACCCCCACACGCCCCACTCCCATAATTACCCCATCACCCCCCACACCCCACTCCCATAATTACCCCATCACCCCCACACCCCCCACTCCCATAATTACCCCATCACCCCCACACCCCACTCCCATAATTACCCCATCACCCCCACATCCCCCACTCCCATAATTACTCCATCACCCCCAGTCCCATAATTACCCCATCACACCACACCCCTACTCCCATAAATACCCCACACCCCATCACCCCCACTCCCATAATTACCCCATCACCACCCACTCCCATAATTACCCCATCACCCCCACACCCCCCACTCCCATAATTACTCCATCACCCCCCACTCCGATAATTACCCCATCACCCCCACATCCCCCACTCCCATAATTACCCCATCACCCCCACACACCCCACTCTCATAATTACCCCATCAACCCCACACACCCCACTCCCATAATTACCCCATCAACCCCACAACCCCCACTCCCATAATTACTCCATCACCCCCCAGTCCCATAATTACCCCATCACACCACACCCCTACTCCCATAATTACCCCATCAGCCCCACACCCCCACTCCCATAATTACCCCATCACCCCCACACCCCGACTCCCATAATTACCCCATCACCCCCACACCCCCACTCCCATAATTACCGCATCCCCCCACACCCCCCACTCCCATAATTACCCCATCACCCCCACACTCCCCACTCCCATAATTACCCCCCACCCCGCACTCCCATAATTACCCCATCACTCCCACACCCCCCACTCCCATAATTACCCCATCACCCCCACACCCCCCACTCCCATAATTACCCCACACACCCCACTCCCATAATTACCCATCACCCCCACATCCCCCACTCCCATAATTACCCCATTACCCCCACACCCCACTCCCATAATTACCCCATCACCCCCACACCCCCCACTCCCATAATATCCCCATCACGCCCACACCCCCCACTCCCATAATTACCCCATCACCCCCACATCCCCCACTCCCATAATTACCCCATCACCCCCACACCCCCACTCCCATAATTACCCCATCACCCCCACACCCCCCACTCCCATAATTACCCCAACACCACCACACCCCCACTCCCATAATTACCCCAACACCCCCACACACCCCACTCCCATAATTACCCCCACACCCCCCACTCCCATGATTACCCCATCACCCCCACACCCCCCCACTCCCATGATTACCCCAACACCCCCACACCCCCACTCCCATAATTACCCCATCACCCCCACACCCCCCACTCCCATGATTACCCCATCACCCCCACACACCCCACTCCCATAATTACCCCATCACCCCCACACACCCCACTCCCATAATTACCCCATCACCCCCACACCCCCACTCCCATAATTACCCCATCATCCCCACACCCCAGTCCCATAATTACCCCATCACACCACACCCCCCACTCCCATAATTACTCCATCACCCCCACACACCCCACTCCCATAATTACTCCATCACCCCCCAGTCCCATAATTACCCCATCACACCACACCCCCACTCCCATAAATACCCCACACCCCATCACCCCCCACTCCCATAATTACCCCATCACCCCCACACCCCCCACTCCCATAATTACCCCATCACCCTCACACCCCCCACTCCCATAATTACTCCATCACCCCCCACTCCCATAATTACCCCATCACCCCCCACACCCCCCACTCCCATAATTACCCCATCACCCCCACACCCCCCACTCCCATAATTACCCCATCACCCCCACACCCCCCACTCCCATAATTACTCCATCACCCCCACTCACATAATTACCCCATCACCCCCACACCCCCCACTCCCATAATTATCCCATCACCCCCACACCCCCCACTGCCATAATTACCCCATCTCCCCCACATCCCCCACTCCCATAATTACCCCATCACCCCCCACTCCCATAATTACCCCATCACCCCCCACACCACCCACTCCCATAATTACCCCATCACCCCCACACCCCCCACTCCCATAATTACTCCATCACCCCCCACTCCCATAATTACCCCATCACCCCCCACACCCCCCACTCCCATAATTACCCCATCACCCCCACACCCATAATTTCCCCATCACCCCCACATCCCCATTCCCATAATTACCCGATCCCCCCCACACCCCCCACTCACATAATTACCCCATCACCCCCACACCCCCACTCCCATAATTACCCCATCACCCCCACACCCCCTACTCCCATAATTACCACATCACCCCCACACTCCCCACTCCCATAATTACCCCATCACCCCCACACACCCCACTCCCATAATTACCCCATCACCCCCACACCCCCCACTCCCATAATTACCCCACACCCCCACACCCTCACTCCCATAATTACCCCATCACCCCCACACCCCCCACTCCCATAATTACCCCATCACCCCCACACCCCCCACTCCCATAATTACCCCACACCCCCACACCCCCACTCCCATAATTACCCCATCAGCCCACACACCCACCCACTCCCATAATTACACTATCACACCTCACTCCCATAATTACCCCATCACCCCCACACACCCCACTCCCATAATTACCCCTTAACCCCCACACTCCCCACACCCTCACCTCCCATAATTGCCCCATTACTCCCACACCCCCCACTCCCATAATTACCCCATCACCCCCACACCCCCCACTCCCATAATTACCCCTTCACACCCCACACCCCCCACTCCCATAATTACCCCATCCCCCCACTCCCATTAATACCCCCACACCCCCCTCTCCCATAATTACCCCATCACCCCCACACCCCCATTCCCATAATTACCCCATCACCCCCACACACCCCACTCCCATAATTACCCCATCACCCCCACACACCCCACTCCCATAATTACCCCTTCACACCCCACAGCCCCCACTCCCATAATTACCCCTTCACACCCCACAGCCCCCACTCCCATAATTACCCCACAAACCCACACCCCCATTCCCATAATTACCCCATCACCCCCACACCCCTCACTCCCATAATTACCCCATCACCCCCCACTCCCATAATTACCCCATCACCCCCACACCCCCCACTCCCATAATTACCCCATCACCCCCACACCCCCCACTCCCATAATTACCCCATCACCCTCACACCCCCACTCCCATAATTACCCCATCACCCCCACACCCCCCACTCCCATAATTATCCCATCACCCCCACACCCCCCACTCCCATAATTACCCCATCACCCCCCACTCCCATAATTACCCCATCACCCCCACACCCCCCACTCCCATAATTACCCCATAACCTCCACACCCCACACTCCCATAATTACCCCATCACCCCCACACCCCCACTCCCATAATTACCCCATCACCCCCACACCCCCCACTCCCATAATTACCCCATCACCCCCACAAACCCCACTCCCATAATTACCCCATCACCCCCACACCCCCCACTCCCATAATTACCCCATCACCCCCACAACCCACACTCCCATAATTACCCCTTCACACCCCACAGCCCCCACTCCCATAATTACCCCACAAACCCACACCCCCATTCCCATAATTACCCCATCACCCCCACACCCCTCACTCCCATAATTACCCCATCACCCCCACACCCCCCACTCCCATAATTACCCCATCACCCCCCACTCCCATAATTACCCCATCACCCCCACACCCCCCACTCCCATAATTACCCCATCACCCCCCACTCCCATAATTACCCCATCACCCCCACACCCCACACTCCCATAATTACCCCATCACCCCCACACCCCCACTCCCATAATTACCCCATCACCCCCACAACCCCCACTCCCATAATTACCCCATCACCCCCACACCCCACACTCCCATAATTACCCCATCAACCCCACACCCCCACTCCCATAATTACCCCATCACCCCCACACCCCCCACTCCCATAATTACCCCATCACCCTCACACACCCCACTCCCATTATTACCCCATCACCCCCACATCACCCACTCCCATAATTACCCCATCACCCGCACACCCCCCACTCCCATAATTACCCCATCACCCCCACACCCCCACTCCCATAATTACCCCATCACACCACACCCCCCACTCCCATAATTACCCCATCACACCACAGCCCCCACTCCCATATTTACCCCTTAACCCCCACACTCCCCACACCCATCACCCCCACACACCCCCCTCCCATAATTACCCCATCACCCCCACACCCCCACTCCCATAATTACCCCATCACCCTCACACCACCCACTCCCATCATATCCCCATCACCCCGACACACCCTACTCCCATAATTACCCCATCACCCACGCATCCCCCACTCCCATAATTACCCCATCACCCCCACACCCCCCACTCCCATAATTACCCCATCACCCCCACACCCCCCACTCCCATAATTACCCCATCACCCCCACACACCCCACTCCCATAATTACCCCATCACCCCCACACCCCCCACTCCCATAATTACCCCATCACCCCCACACACCCCACTCCCATAATTACCCCATCACCCCCACACCCCCCACTCCCATAATTACCCCATCACCCCCCACTCCCATAATTACCCCATCACCACCCACACCCCCCACTCCCATAATTACCCCATCACCCCCCACTCCCATAATTACCCCATCACCCCCACACCCCCCACTCCCATAATTACCCCATCACCCCCTACTCCCATAATTACCCCATCACCCCCACACCCCCGATTCCCATAATTACCCCATCACCCCCACACCCATAATTACCCCATCACCCCCACATCCCCCACTCCCATAATTACCCCATCAACCCCACACACCCCACTCCCATAATTACCCCATCACCCCCACACCCCCCACTCCCATAATTACCCCATCACCCCCACACCCTCAACTCCCATAATTACCCCATCACCCCCACACCCCCCACTCCCATAATTACCCCATCACCCCCACATCCCCCACACCCATAATTACCCCATCACCCCCACACCCTCAACTCCCATAATTACCCCATCACCCCCACACCCCCCACTCCCATAATTACCCCATCATCCCCCACTCCCATAATTACCCCATCACCCCCACACCCCCCACTCCCATAATTACCCCATCACCCCCACACCCCCACTCCCATAATTACCCCATCATCCCCCACTCCCATAATTACCCCATCACCCCCACACCCCCCACTCCCATAATTACCCCATCACCCCCACACCCCCCACTCCCATAATTACACCATCACCCCCACACCCCCCACTCCCATAATTACCCGACACCCCCACACCCCCACTCCCATAATTACCCCATCACCCCCACACCCCCACTCCCATAATTACCCCATCACCCCACACCCCCCACTCCCATAATTACCCCATCACCCCCACACCCCCCACTCCCATAATTGCCCCATCACCCCATCACCCCCACTCCCATAATTACCCCATCCCCCCACACCCCCCACTCCCATAATTACCACATCACCCCCACAACCCCCACTCCCATATTACCCCATCACCCCCACACCCCCCCACTCCCATAATTACCCCATCACCCCCACACCCCCCCACTCCCATAATTACCCCATCACCCCCACATCCCCCACTCCCATAATTACCCCATCACCCCCACACCCCCACTCCCATAATTACCCCATCACCCCCACAGCCCCCACTCCCATAATTACCCCATCTCCCCCACATCCCCCACTCCCATAATTACCCCATCACCCCCACACCCCCCACTCTCATATTACCCCATCACCCCCACACCCCCCACTCCCATAATTACCCCATCACCCCCACATCCCCCACTCCCATAATTACCCCATCACCCCCACACCCCCCACTCCCATAATTACCCCATCACCCCCACTCCCATAATTACCCCATCACCCCCACACCCCAGTCCCATAATGACCCCATCACCCCCACACCCCGCACTCCAACAATTACCCCATCACCCCCACACCCCCCACTCCCATAATTACCCCATCACCCCCACACCCCCCACTCCCATAATTACCCCAACACCCCCACACCCCCCACTCCCATAATTACCCCATCACCCCCACACACCCCCACTCCCATAATTACCCCATTACCCCCACACCCCCCACTCCCATAATTACCCCATCACCCCCACACACCCCACTCCCATAATTACCCCATCACCCCCACACACCCCACTCCCATAATTACCCCATCACCCCCCACACCCCTCACTCCCATAATTACCCCATCACCCTCACACCCCCCACTCCCATAATTACCCCATCACCCCACCCCCCACTCCAAACCCCCATCCCCCCCACACCCCCCACACCCCCCCCCCACCCCCCCCCCCCATCAATTACCCCCCCCATCACCCCCCACACCCCCCCCACTCCCATAATTACCCCATCACCCTCACACCCCCCACTACCATAATTACCCCATCACCCCCACACACCCCACTCCCATAATTACCCGATCACCCCCACACCCCCCACTCCCATAATTACCCCATCACCCCCACATCCCTAATCCCATAATTACACCATCACCCCCACACCCCAGTCCCATAATTACCCCATCACCCCCACACCCCTCACTCCCATAATTACCCCATCACCCCCACACCCCCACTCCCATAATTACCCCATCACCCCCACACGCCCCACTCCCATAATTACCCCAACACCCTCACACACCCCACTCCCATAATTACCCCATCACCCCCACACGCCCCACTCCCATAATTACCCCATCACCCCCACACGCCCCACTCCCATAATTACCCCATCACCCCCACACGCCCCACTCCCATAATTACCCCATCACCCCCACACCCCCACTCCCATAATTACCCCATCACCCCCACACCCCCACTCCCATAATTACCCCATCACCCCCACACGCCCCACTCCCATAATTACCCCATCACCCCCACACCCCCACTCCCATAATTACCCCATCACCCCCACACCCCCACTCCCATAATTACCCCAACACCCTCACACACCCCACTCCCATAATTACCCCATCACCCCCACACACCCCTCTCCCATAATTACCCCATCATCCCCACACCTCCCACTCCCATAATTACCCCATCACCCCCACACCCCCCACTCCCATAATTACCCCATCACCCCCACACCCCCCACTCCCATAATTACCCCATCACCCCCACACCCCCCACTCCCATAATTACCCCATCACCCCCACACACCCCACTCCCATAATTACCCCATCATCCCCACACCTCCCACTCCCATAATTACCCCATCACCCCCACACCCCCCACTCCCATAATTACCCCATCACCCTCACACACCCCACTCCCATAATTACCCCATCACCCCCACACCCCCCACTCCCATAATTACCCCATCACCCCCCACACCCCCACTCCCATAATTACCCCATCACCCCCACACCCCCCACTCCCATAATTACCCCATCACCCCCAGACCCCCCACTCCCATAATTACCCCATCACCCTCACACACCCCACTCCCATAATTACCCCATCACCCCCACACCCCCCACTCCCATAATTACCCCATCACCCCCCACACCCCCACTCCCATAATTACCCCATCACCCCCACACCCCCCACTCCCATAATTACCCCATCACCCCCAGACCCCCCACTCCCATAATTACCCCATCACCCCCACACACCCCACCCCCATAATTACCCCATCATCCCCACACCCCCCACTCCCATAATTACCCCATCAACCCCACACCCCCCACTCCCATAATTACCCCATCACCCCCACACCCCCACTCCCATAATTACCCCATCACCCCCACACCCCCCACTCCCATAATTACCCCATCACCCCCACACCCCCCACTCCCATAATTACCCCATCACCCCCACACACCCCACTCCCATAATTACCCCATCACCCCCACATCCCCCACACCCATAATTACCCCATCACCCCCACACTCCCCACTCCCATAATTACCCCATCACCCCCACACCCCCCACTCCCATGATTACCCCATCACCCCCACACCCTCAACTCCCATAATTACCCCATCACCGCCACAATCCCCACTCCCATAATTACCCCATCACCCCCACACCCCCCACACCCATAATTACCCCATCACCCCCACACACCCCACTCCCATAATTACCCCATCACCCCCACACCCCCCACTCCCATAATTACCCCATCACCCCCACACCCCCCACTCCCATAATTACCCCATCATCCCCCACTCCCATAATTACCCCATCACCCCCACACCCCCCACTCCCATAATTACCCCATCACCCCCCACACCCCCCATTCCCATAATTACCCCATCACCCCCACACCCCCCACTCCCATAATTACCCCCACACCCCCCACTCCCATAATTACCCCATCACCCCCACATCCCCCACTCCCATAATTTCCCCATCACCCCCACACCCCCCACTCCCATAATTACCCCCCACCCCGCACTCCCATAATTACCCCATCAGCCCCACACACCCCTCCCATAATTACCCCATCACCCACACACCCCCCAGTCCCATAATTACCCCATCACCCCCATCACCCCCCACTCCCATAATTACCCCATCACCCCACCTCCCATAATTACCCCATCACCCCCACACCCCCCACTGCCATAATTACCCCATCACCCCCACACACCCCACTCCCATAATTACCCCATTAGCCCCCACAGCCCCCACTCCCATAATTACCACATCACCCCCACACCCCCCACTCCCATAATTACCCCATCACCCCCACACGCCCCACTCCCATAATTACCCCATCACGCCCACACACCCCACTCCCATAATTACCCCATCACCCCCACACACCCCACTCCCATAATTACCCCATCACCCCCACACCCCCCACTCCCATAATTACACCATCACCCCCACACCCCCCACTCCCATAATTACCCCATCACCCCCACTCACCCCACTCCCATAATTACCCCATCACCCCCACACCCCCCACTCCCATAATTACCCCATCACCCTCACACACCCCACTCCCATAATTACCCCATCACCCCCACACCCCCCACTCCCATAATTACCCCATCACCCCCAAACCCCCCACTCCCATAATTACCCCATCACCCCCACACCCCCCACTCCCATAATTACCCCATCACCCCCACACACCCCACTCCCATAATTACCCCATCACCCCACATCCCCCACTCCCATAATTACCCCATCACCCCCACACACCCCACTCCCATAATTACCCCATCACCCCCACACCCCCCACTCCCATAATTACCCCACACCCCACACCCTCACTCCCATAATTACCCCATCACCCCCACACCCCGCACTCCCATAATAACCCCACACCCCACACCCTCACTCCCATAATTACCCCATCACCCCCACACACCCCACTCCCATAATTACCCCATCACCCTCATACACCCCCACTCCCATAATTACCCCACAACCCCACACCCCCACTCCGATAATTACCCATTCAACCCCCATTCCCATAATATCCCCATCACCCCCACACACCCCACTCCCATAATATCCCCATCATCCCCACACCCCACTCCCATAATTACCCCATCACCCCCCACACACCCCACTCCCATAATTACCCCATCACCCCCACACACCCCACTCCCATAATTACCCCATCACCCCCACACACCCCACTCCCATAATTACCCCATCACACCCACATCCCCCACTCCCATAATTACCCCATCACCCCCACACCCCCCACTCCCATAATTACCCCATCACACCCACACCCCCCACTCCCATAATTACCCCATCACCCCCACATCCCCCACTCCCATAATTACCCCATCACCCCCACACACCCCACTCCCATAATTATCCCATCACCCCCACACACCCCAGTCCCATAATTACCCCAACACCCCCACACCCCCACACCCATGAATACCCCACACCCCCACACACCCATTCCCATAATTACCCCATCACCCCCACACACCCATTCCCATAATTACCCCATCACCCACACACCCCCCACTCCCATAATTACCCCATCACCCCCACACCCCCCACTCCCATAATTACCCCATCACCCCACACCCCCCACTCCCATAATTACCCCATCACCCCCACACCCCCCACTCCCATAATTGCCCCATCACCCCATCACCCCCACTCTCATAATTACCCCATCCCCCCACACCCCCCACTCCCATAATTACCACATCACCCCCACACCCCCCACTCCCATAATTACCCCATCCCCCCCACACCCCCACTCCCATAATTACCCCATCACCCCCACACCCCCCACTCCCATATTACCCCATCACCCCCACACCCCCCACTCCCATAATTACCC
The DNA here is from genome assembly GCF_047496795.1 of Chiloscyllium punctatum. Lineage (NCBI taxonomy): Eukaryota > Metazoa > Chordata > Chondrichthyes > Orectolobiformes > Hemiscylliidae > Chiloscyllium > Chiloscyllium punctatum. Next base: position 29,125 of record NW_027310700.1, read on the forward strand.
CATCTCCCCCACATCCCCCACTCCCATAATTACCCCATCACCCCCACACCCCCCACTCTCATATTACCCCATCACCCCCACACCCCCCACTCCCATAATTACCCCATCACCCCCACACCCCCCACTCCCATAATTACCCCATCACCCCCACATCCCCCACTCCCATAATTACCCCATCACCCCCCACACCCCCCACTCCCATAATTACCCCATCACCCCCACACCCCAGTCCCATAATGACCCCATCACCCCCCACACCCCCCACACCCATAATTACCCCATCACCCCCCACACACCCCACTCCCATAATTACCCCATCACCCCCACACCCCAGTCCCATAATTACCCCATCACCCCCACACCCCCACTCCCATAATTACCCCATCACCCCCACACCCCCCACTCCCATAATTACCCCATCACCCCCACACCCCAGTCCCATAATTACCCCATCACCCACACACCCCCCACTCCCATAATTACTCCATCACCCCCGCTCCCATAATTACCCGATCACCCCCACACCCCCCACTCCCATAATTACTCCATCACCCCCGCTCCCATAATTACCCCATCACCCCCACACCCCCCACTCCCATAATTACCCCATCACCCCCACACCCCCCACTCCCATAATTACCCCATCACCCCCACACACCCCACTCCCATAATTACCCCATCACCCCCACACCCCACTCCCATAATTACCCCATCACCCCCACACCCCACTCCCATAATTACTCCATCACCCCCACACACCCCACTCCCATAATTACCCCATCACCCCCACACCCCCCACTCCCATAATTACCCCATCACCCCCACACACCCCACTCCCATAATTACCCCATCACCCCCACACACCCCCACTCCCATAATTACCCCATCACCCCCACACACCCCACTCCCATAATTACCCCATCACCCCCACACCCCTAATCCCATAATTACACCATCACCCCCACACCCCAGTCCCATAATTACCCCATCACCCCCACACCCCTCACTCCCATAATTACCCCATCACCCCCACACCCCCCACTCCCATAATTACCCCATCACCCCCACACCCCCACTCCCATAATTACCCCATCACCCCCACACGCCCCACTCCCATAATTACCCCATCACCCTCACACACCCCACTCCCATAATTACCCCATCACCCCCACACGCCCCACTCCCATAATTACCCCATCACCCCCACATCCCCCACTCCCATAATTACCCCATCACCCCCACATCCCCCACTCCCATAATTACCCCATCACCCCCACACACCCCACCCCCATAATTACCCCATCATCCCCACACCCCCCACTCCCATAATTACCCCATCACCCCCACACCCCCACTCCCATAATTACCCCATCACCCCCACAAACCCCACTCCCATAATTACCCCCATCACCCCCACACCCCCCACTCCCATAATTACCCCATCACCCCCACAACCCCACTCCCATAATTACCCCATCACCCCCACTCCCAAAGTTACCCCCACACCCCCCACTCCCATAATTACCCCATCACCCCCACACACCCCACTCCCATAATTACCCCATCAGCCCCCACTCCCATAATTACCCCATCACCCCCACACACCCCACTCCCATAATTACCCCATCAGCCCCCACTCCCATAATTACCCCATCACCCCCACACACCCCACTCCCATAATTACCCCATCCCCCCCACACCCCCCACTCCCATAATTACCCCATCACCCCCCACTCCCACAATTACCCCATCCCCCCACACACCCCACTCCCATAATTACCCCATCACCCCCACACCCCCCACTCCCATAATTATCCCATCACCCCCACACCCCCCACTCCCATAATTACCCCATCACCCCCACACCCCCCACTCCCATAATTACCCCATCACCCCCACAAACCCCACTCCCATAATTACCCCATCACCCCCACACCCCCCACTCCCATAATTACCCCATCACCCCCACACCCCCACTGCCATAATTACCCCATCACCCCCACACCCCACTCCCATAATTACCCCATCACCCCCACATCCCCCACTCCCATAATTACCCCACACCCCCACACACCCCCCACTCCCATAATTACCCCATCACCCCCACACCCCCACTCCCATAATTACCCGATCTCCCCCCACACCCCCCACTCCCATAATTACCCCATCACCCCCACACCCCCCACTCCATAATTACCCCATCACCCCCACACCCCCCACTCCCATAATTACCCCACAACCCCCACTCCCATAATTACCCCATCACCCCCAAACCCCCCACTCCCATCATTACCCCATCACCCCCCACACCCTCCACTCCCATAATTAACCCATCACCCCCACACCCCCCACTCCCATAATTACCCCATCACCCCCCACACCCGCCACTCCCATAATTACCCCATCACCCCCACACCCCCCACTCCCATAATTACCCCATCACCCCCACACCCCCCACTCCCATAATTACCCCATCACCCCCACATCCCCCACTCCCATAATTACCCCATCACCCCCACACACCCCACTCCCATAATTACCCCATCACCCCCCACACCCTCCACTCCCATAATTACCCCATCACCCCCACACCCCCCACACCCATAATTACCCCATCACCCCCACACCCCCCACTCCCATAATTACCCCATCACCCCCACACCCATAATTACCCCATCACCCCCACACCCCCCACTCCCATAATTACCCCATCACCCCCACATCCCCCACTCCCATAATTACCCCATCACCCCCCACTCCCATAATTACCCCATCACCCCCACACCCCCCACTCCCATAATTACTCCATCACCCCCAGTCCCATAATTACCCCATCACACCACACCCCTACTCCCATAAATACCCCACACCCCATCACCCCCACACCCATAATTACCCCATCACCCCCACACCCCACTCCCATAATTACCCCATCACCACCCACTCCCATAATTACCCCATCACCCCCACACCCCCCACTCCCATAATTACCCCATCACCCCCACATCCCCCACTCCCATAATTACCCCATCACCCCCACACCCCCCACTCCCATAATTACCCCATCACCCCCACACCCTCCACTCCCATAATTACCCCATCACCCCCACAGCCCCCACTCCCATAATTACCCCATCAACCCCACACACCCCTACTCCCATAATTACCCCATCAGCCCCACATCCCCACTCCCATAATTACCCCATCACCCCCACACCCCCACTCCCATAATTACCCCATCACCCCCACTCCCAAAGTTACCCCCACACCCCCCACTCCCATAATTACCCCATCAGCCCCCACTCCCATAATTACCCCATCACCCCCACACACCCCACTCCCATAATTACACCATCACCCCCCACTCCCATAATTACCCCATCGCTCCCACAAACCCCTCTCCCATAATTACCCCATCACCCCCACATCCCCCACTCCCATAATTACCCCATCACCCCCACACCCCCACTCCCATAATTACCCCATCACCCCCACACCCCCCACTCCCATAATTACCCCATCACCCCCACACCCCCACTCCCATAATTACCCCATCACCCCCACTCCCATAATTACCCCATCACCCCCACACCCCCACTGCCATAATTACCCCATCACCCCCACTCCCATAATTACCCCATCACCCCCACACCCCCCACTCCCATAATTACCCCATCAGCCCCCACTCCCATAATTACCCCATCACCCCCACACACCCCACTCCCATAATTACCCCATCAGCCCCCACTCCCATAATTACCCCATCACCCCCACACACCCCACTCCCATAATTACCACATCACCCCCACACCCCCCACTCTCATAATTACCCCATCACCCCCACACCCCCCACTCCCATAATTACACCATCACCCCCACACCCCCACTCCCATAATTACCCCATCACCCCCACACTCCCACTCCCATAATTACCCCATCAGCCCCCACACCCCACTCCAATAATTACACCATCACCCCCCACTCCCATAATTACCCCATCAGCCCCCACTCCCATAATTACCCCATCACACCCACACCCCCCCACTCCCACAATTACCCCATCCCCCCCACACCACCCACTCCCATAATTACACCATCACCCCCCACACACCCCACTCCCATAATTACCCCATCACCCACACACCCCCCACTCCCATAATTACCCCATCACCCCCACACCCCCACTCCCATAATTACCCCATCTCCCCCACATCCCCCACTCCCATAATTACCCCACACCCCCCACTCCCATAATTACCCCATCACCCCCACAAACCCCACTCCCATAATTACCCCATCCCCCCCACACCACCCACTCCCATAATTACACCATCACCCCCCACACACCCCACTCCCATAATTACCCCATCACCCCCACACCCCCCACTACCATAATTACCCCATCACCCCCACACCCCCCACTCCCATAATTACCCCATCACCCCCACACCCCCCACTCCCATAATTACCCCATCACTCCCACAAACCCCACTCCCATAATTACCCCATCACCCCCACACCCCCCACTCCCATAATTACCCCATCACCCCCACACCCCCCACTCCCATAATTACCCCATCACCCCCACACCCCCACTCCCATAATTACCCCATCACCCCCACACCCCCACTGCCATAATTACCCCATCACCCCCACTCCCATAATTACCCCACACCCCCACACACCCCCCACTCCCATAATTACCCCATCACCCCAACACACCCACTCCCATAATTACCCCATCAGCCCCAGACCCATAATTACCCCATCACCCCCACACACCCCACTCCCATAATTACCCCAACACCCCCACACACCCCACTCCCATAATTACCCCATCAGCCCCACACCCCCCACTGCCATAATTACCCCATCACCCCCAGACCCATAATTACCCCATCACCCCCACACCCCCCACTCCCATAATTACCCCATCACCCCCACATCCCCCACTCCCATAATTACCCCATCACCCCCACACGCCCCACTCCCATAATTACCCCATCACGCCCACACCCCCCACTCCCATAATTACCCCATCACCCCCACACCCCCACTCCCATAATTACCCCATCACCCCCACACCCCACTCCCATAATTACCCCATCACCCCCACACCCCCCACTCCCATAATTACCCCATCACCCCCACATCCCCCACTCCCATAATTACCCCATCTCCCCCACATCCCCCACTCCCATAATTACCCCACACCCCCCACTCCCATAATTACCCCATCACCCCCAAACCCCCACTCCCATAATTACCCCATCTCCCCCACATCCCCCACTCCCATAATTACCCCATCTCCCCCACACACCCCACTCCCATAATTACCCAATCACCCCCACACCCCAGTCCCATAATGACCCCATCACCCCCACACCCCCCACTCCCATAATTACCCCATCACCCCCACATCCCCCCACTCCCATAATTACCCCATCACCCCCACACACCCCACTCCCATAATTATCCCATTAACCCCACACCCCTCAATCCCATAATCACCCCCCACACCCCACACTCCCATAATTACCCCATCACCCCCCACACCCCCCACTCCCATAATTACCCCCACATCCCCCACTCCCATAATTACCCCATAACCCCCACACCCCCCACTCCCATAATTACCCCATCACCCCCCACACCCTCCTCTCCCATAATTACCCCATCACCCTCACACCCCCCACACCCATAATTACCCCATCACCCCCCACACCCCCCACTCCCATAATTACCCCATCACCCCCACACCCCCCACTCCCATAATTACCCCATCACCCCCACACCCCCCACTCCCATAATTACCCCATCACACCACACCCCTACTCCCATAAATACCCCACACCCCATCACCCCCACACCCATAATTACCCCACCACCCCCACACCCCACTCCCATAATTACCCCATCACCACCCACTCCCATAATTACCCCATCACCCCCACACCCCCCACTCCCATAATTACCCCATCACCACCCACTCCCATAATTACCCCATCACCCCCACATCCCCCACTCCCATAATTACTCCATCACCCCCAGTCCCATAATTACCCCATCACACCACACCCCTACTCCCATAAATACCCCACACCCCATCACCCCCACACCCATAATTACCCCACCACCCCCACACCCCACTCCCATAATTACCCCATCACCACCCACTCCCATAATTACCCCATCACCCCCACATCCCCCACTCCCATAATTACCCCATCACCCCCACTCCCCGACTCCCATAATTAACCCATCACCCCCACACCACCCACTTCCATAATTACCCCATCACCCCCACACCCCCCACTCCCATAATTACCCCATCACCCCCACACACCCCACTCCCATAATTACCCCATCACCCCCACACCCCCCACTCCCATAATTACCCCATCACCCCCACACACCCCACTCCCATAATTACCCCATCCCCCCACACCTCCCACTCCCATAATGACCCCATCACCCCCACACCCCCCACTCCCATAATTACCCCATCACCCCCACACCCCCACTCCCATAATTACCCCATCCCCCCACACCTCCCACTCCCATAATTACCCCATCACCCCCACACCCATAATTACCCCATCACTCCCACACCCCCCACTCCCATAATTACCCCATCACCCCCACACCCCCCACTCCCATAATTACCCCCCACCCCGCACTCCCATAATTACCCCATCACTCCCACACCCCCCACTCCCATAATTACCCCAACACCCCCCCACCCCGCACTCCCATAATTACCCCATCACTCCCACACCCCCCACTCCCATAATTACCCCATCACCCCCACACCCCGCACTCCAACAATTACCCCATCACCCCCACACCCCCACTCCCATAATTACCCCATCACCCCCACACCCCCCACTCCCATAATTACCCCAACACCACCACACCCCCCACTCCCATAATTACCCCATCACCCCCACACCCCCCACTCCCATAATTACCCCATCACCCCCACACACCCCACTCCCATAATTACCCCCACACCCCCCACTCCCATGATTACCCCAACACCCCCACACCCCCACTCCCATAATTACCCCATCACCCCCACACACCCCACTCCCATAATTACCCCATCACCCCCACACTCCCCACTCCCAGAATTACCCAATCACCCCCACACCCCACTCCCATAATTACCCCATCACCGCCACACCCCCACTCCCATAAATACCCCACACCCCATCACCCCCCACTCCCATAATTACCCCATCACCCCCACACCCCCCACTCCCATAATTACCCCATCACCCCCACACCCCCCACTCCCATAATTACTCCATCACCCCCACTCCCATAATTACCCCATCACCCCCACACCCCCACTCCCATAATTACCCCATCACCCCCACACCCCCCACTGCCATAATTACCCCATCACCCCCACATCCCCCACTCCCATAATTACCCCATCACCCCCACACCCCCACTCCCATAAATACCCCACACCCCATCACCCCCCACTCCCATAATTACCCCATCACCCCCACACCCCCCACTCCCATAATTACCCCATCACCCCCACACCCCCCACTCCCATAATTACCCCATCACCCCCACACCCCCCACTCCCATAATTACTCCATCACCCCCACTCCCATAATTACCCCATCACCCCCACACCCCCACTCCCATAATTACCCCATCACCCCCACACCCCCCACTGCCATAATTACCCCATCACCCCCCACATCCCCCACTCCCATAATTACCCCATCACCCCCACACACCCCACTCCCATAATTACCCCATCACCCCCCACTCCCATAATTACCCCATCACCCCACACACCCCACTCCCATAATTACCCCATCACCCCCACACCCCCCACTCCCATAATTACTCCATCACCCCCCACTCCCATAATTACCCCATCACCCCCCACACCCCCCACTCCCATAATTACCCCATCACCCCCACACCCATAATTTCCCCATCACCCCCACACCCCCACTCCCATAATTACCCCATCACCCCCACACCCCCTACTCCCATAATTACCACATCACCCGCACACCCCCCACTCCCATAATTACCCCATCACCCCCACACACCCCACTCCCATAATTACCCCACACACCCTCTCCCATAATTACCCCATCACCCCCACACACCCCACTCCCATAATTACCCCAACACCCCCACTCCCATAATTACCCCATCACCCCCACACACCCCAATCCCATAATTACCCCATCACCCCCACACCCCCCACTCCCATAATTACCCCAACACCCCCACACCCCCCACTCCCATAATTACCCCATCACCCTCACACACCCCACTCCCATAATTACCCCATCACCCCCACACCCCCCACTCCCATAATTACCCCTTCACACCCCACACCCCAAACTCCCATAATTACCCCATCCCCCCACTCCCATTAATACCCCCACACCCCCCTCTCCCATAATTACCCCATCACCCCCACACACCCCCACTCCCATAATTACCCCATCACCCCCACACCCCTAATCCCATAATTACACCATCACCCCCACACCCCAGTCCCATAATTACCCCATCACCCCCACACCCCTCACTCCCATAATTACCCCATCACCCCCACACCCCCCACTCCCATAATTACCCCATCACCCCCACACCCCCACTCCCATAATTACCCCATCACCCCCACACGCCCCACTCCCATAATTACCCCATCACCCTCACACACCCCACTCCCATAATTACCCCATCACCCCCACACGCCCCACTCCCATAATTACCCCATCACCCCCACATCCCCCACTCCCATAATTACCCCATCACCCCCCACATCCCCCACTCCCATAATTACCCCATCACCCCCACACACCCCACCCCCATAATTACCCCATCATCCCCACACCCCCCACTCCCATAATTACCCCATCACCCCCACACCCCCCACTCCCATAATTACCCCATCACCCCCACAACCCCACTCCCATAATTACCCCATCACCCCCACTCCCAAAGTTACCCCCACACCCCCCACTCCCATAATTACCCCATCACCCCCACACACCCCACTCCCATAATTACCCCATCAGCCCCCACTCCCATAATTACCCCATCACCCCCACACACCCCACTCCCATAATTACCCCATCAGCCCCCACTCCCATAATTACCCCATCACCCCCACACACCCCACTCCCATAATTACCCCATCCCCCCCACACCCCCCACTCCCATAATTACCCCATCACCCCCCACTCCCACAATTACCCCATCCCCCCACACACCCCACTCCCATAATTACCCCATCACCCCCACACCCCCCCACTCCCATAATTACCCCATCACCCCCACACACCCCACTCCCATAATATCCCCATCACCCCCACACCCCCCACTCCCATAATTACCCCATCACCCCCACAAACCCCACTCCCATAATTACCCCATCACCCCCACACCCCCCACTCCCATAATTACCCCATCACCCCCACACCCCCACTGCCATAATTACCCCATCACCCCCACTCCCATAATTACCCCACACCCCCACACACCCCCCACTCCCATAATTACCCCATCACCCCCACACCCCCACTCCCATAATTACCCGATCTCCCCCCACACCCCCCACTCCCATAATTACCCCATCACCCCCACACCCCCCACTCCCATAATTACCCCATCACCCCCACACCCCCCACTCCATAATTACCCCACAACCCCCACTCCCATAATTACCCCATCACCCCCAAACGCCCACTCCCATAATTACCCCATCACCCCCACACCCCCCACTCCCATAATTAACCAATCACCCCCACACCCCAGTCCCATAATTACCCCCTCACACCACACCCCCACTCCCATAATTACCCCATCACCCCCACAAACCCCACTCCCATAATTACCCCATCACCCCCACACCCCACTCCCATAATTACCCCATCACCCCACACACCCCACTCCCATGATTATCCCATTAACCCCACACCCCTCATTCCCATAATTACCCCATCACCCCCCACACCCTCCACTCCCATAATTACCCCATCACCCCCACACCCCCCACTCCCATAATTACCCCATCACCCCCCACACCCGCCACTCCCATAATTACCCCATCACCCCCACACCCCCCACTCCCATAATTACCCCATCACCCCCACACACCCCAGTCCCATAATTACCCCATCACCCCCACACCCCCCACACCCATAATTACCCCATCACCCCCCACACCCTCCACTCCCATAATTAACCCATCACCCCCACACCCCCCACTCCCATAATTACCCCATCACCCCCCACACCCGCCACTCCCATAATTACCCCATCACCCCCACACCCCCACTCCCATAATTACCCCATCACCCCCACACCCCCCACTCCCATAATTACCCCATCACCCCCACATCCCCCACTCCCATAATTACCCCATCACCCCCACACACCCCACTCCCATAATTACCCCATCACCCCCCACACCCTCCACTCCCATAATTACCCCATCACCCCCACACCCCCCACACCCATAATTACCCCATCAGCCCCACACCCCCCACTCCCATAATTACCCCATCACCCCCACACCCATAATTACCCCATCACCCCCACACCCCCCACTCCCATAATTACCCCATCACCCCCACATCCCCCACTCCCATAATTACCCCATCACCCCCACATCCCCCACTCCCATAATTACCCCATCACCCCCACACCCCCCACTCCCATAATTACCCCATCACCCCCACACCCCCCACTCCCATAATTACTCCATCACCCCCAGTCCCATAATTACCCCATCACACCACACCCCTACTCCCATAAATACCCCACACCCCATCACCCCCACACCCATAATTACCCCATCACCCCCACACCCCACTCCCATAATTACCCCATCACCACCCACTCCCATAATTACCCCATCACCCCCACACCCCCCACTCCCATAATTACCCCATCACCCCCACATCCCCCACTCCCATAATTACCCCATCACCCCCACACCCCCCACTCCCATAATTACCCCATCACCCCCACACCCTCCACTCCCATAATTACCCCATCACCCCCACAGCCCCCACTCCCATAATTACCCCATCAACCCCACACACCCCACTCCCATAATTACCCCATCAACCCCACACCCCCACTCCCATAATTACTCCATCACCCCCCAGTCCCATAATTACCCCATCACACCACACCCCTACTCCCATAATTACCCCATCAGCCCCACATCCCCACTCCCATAATTACCCCATCACCCCCACACCCCCACTCCCATAATTACCCCATCACCCCCACTCCCAAAGTTACCCCCACACCCCCCACTCCCATAATTACCCCATCAGCCCCCACTCCCATAATTACCCCATCACCCCCACACACCCCACTCCCATAATTACACCATCACCCCCCACTCCCATAATTACCCCATCGCTCCCACAAACCCCTCTCCCATAATTACCCCATCACCCCCACATCCCCCACTCCCATAATTACCCCATCACCCCCACACCCCCCACTCCCATAATTACCCCATCACCCCCACACCCCCCACTCCCATAATTACCCCATCACCCCCACACCCCCACTCCCATAATTACCCCATCACCCCCACTCCCATAATTACCCCATCACCCCCACACCCCCACTGCCATAATTACCCCATCACCCCCACTCCCATAATTACCCCATCACCCCCACACCCCCCACTCCCATAATTACCCCATCAGCCCCCACTCCCATAATTACCCCATCACCCCCACACACCCCACTCCCATAATTACCCATCAGCCCCCACTCCCATAATTACCCCATCACCCCCACACACCCCACTCCCATAATTACCACATCACCCCCACACCCCCCACTCTCATAATTACCCCATCACCCCCACACCCCCCACTCCCATAATTACACCATCACCCCCACACCCCCACTCCATAATTACCCCATCACCCCCACACTCCCACTCCCATAATTACCCCATCAGCCCCCACACCCCACTCCAATAATTACACCATCACCCCCCACTCCCATAATTACCCCATCAGCCCCCACTCCCATAATTACCCCATCACACCCACACCCCCCACTCCCACAATTACCCCATCCCCCCCACACCACCCACTCCCATAATTACACCATCACCCCCCACACACCCCACTCCCATAATTACCCCATCACCCACACACCCCCCACTCCCATAATTACCCCATCACCCCCACACCCCCACTCCCATAATTACCCCATCTCCCCCACATCCCCCACTCCCATAATTACCCCACACCCCCCACTCCCATAATTACCCCATCACCCCCACAAACCCCACTCCCATAATTACCCCATCCCCCCCACACCACCCACTCCCATAATTACACCATCACCCCCACACCCCCCACTACCATAATTACCCCATCACCCCCACACCCCCCACTCCCATAATTACCCCATCACCCCCACACCCCCCACTCCCATAATTACCCCATCACTCCCACAAACCCCACTCCCATAATTACCCCATCACCCCCACACCCCCCACTCCCATAATTACCCCATCACCCCCACACCCCCCACTCCCATAATTACCCCATCACCCCCACACCCCCACTCCCATAATTACCCCATCACCCCCACACCCCCACTGCCATAATTACCCCATCACCCCCACTCCCATAATTACCCCACACCCCCACACACCCCCCACTCCCATAATTACCCCATCACCCCAACACACCCACTCCCATAATTACCCCATCAGCCCCAGACCCATAATTACCCCATCACCCCCACACACCCCACTCCCATAATTACCCCAACACCCCCACACACCCCACTCCCATAATTACCCCATCAGCCCCACACCCCCCACTCCCATAATTACCCCATCACCCCCAGACCCATAATTACCCCATCACCCCCACACCCCCCACTCCCATAATTACCCCATCACCCCCACATCCCCCACTCCCATAATTACCCCATCACCCCACACGCCCCACTCCCATAATTACCCCATCACGCCCACACCCCCCACTCCCATAATTACCCCATCACCCCCACACCCCACTCCCATAATTACCCCATCACCCCCACACCCCACTCCCATAATTACCCCATCACCCCCACACCCCCCGCTCCCATAATATCCCCATCACGCCCACACCCCCCACACCCATAATTACCCCATCACCCCCACACCCCTCACTCCCATAATTACCCCATCACCCCCACACCCCCCACTCCCATAATTACCCCATCACCCCCACACCCCCCACTCCCATAATTACCCCATCACCCCCACATCCCCCACTCCCATAATTACCCCATCTCCCCCACATCCCCCACTCCCATAATTACCCCACACCCCCCACTCCCATAATTACCCCATCACCCCCAAACCCCCACTCCCATAATTACCCCATCTCCCCCACATCCCCCACTCCCATAATTACCCCATCTCCCCCACACACCCCACTCCCATAATTACCCAATCACCCCCACACCCCAGTCCCATAATTACCCCATCACCCCCACACCCCCACTCCCATAATTACCCCATCACCCCCACATCCCCCCACTCCCATAATTACCCCATCACCCCCACACACCCCACTCCCATAATTATCCCATTAACCCCACACCCCTCAATCCCATAATCACCCCCCACACCCCACACTCCCATAATTACCCCATCACCCCCACACCCCCCACTCCCATAATTACCCCCACATCCCCCACTCCCATAATTACCCCATAACCCCCACACCCCCCACTCCCATAATTACCCCATCACCCCCCACACCCTCCTCTCCCATAATTACCCCATCACCCTCACACCCCCCACACCCATAATTACCCCATCACCCCCACACCCCCCACTCCCATAATTACCCCATCACCCCCACACCCCCCACTCCCATAATTACCCCATCACCCCCACACCCCCCACTCCCATAATTACCCCATCACACCACACCCCTACTCCCATAAATACCCCACACCCCATCACCCCCACACCCATAATTACCCCACCACCCCCACACCCCACTCCCATAATTACCCCATCACCACCCACTCCCATAATTACCCCATCACCCCCACACCCCCCACTCCCATAATTACTCCATCACCCCCCACTCCCATAATTACCCCATCACCCCCACATCCCCCACTCCCATAATTACTCCATCACCCCCAGTCCCATAATTACCCCATCACACCACACCCCTACTCCCATAAATACCCCACACCCCATCACCCCCACACCCATAATTACCCCACCACCCCCACACCCCACTCCCATAATTACCCCATCACCACCCACTCCCATAATTACCCCATCACCCCCACATCCCCCACTCCCATAATTACCCCATCACCCCCACTCCCCGACTCCCATAATTAACCCATCACCCCCACACCACCCACTTCCATAATTACCCCATCACCCCCACACCCCCCACTCCCATAATTACCCCATCACCCCCACACACCCCACTCCCATAATTACCCCATCACCCCCACACCCCCCACTCCCATAATTACCCCATCACCCCCACACACCCCACTCCCATAATTACCCCATCCCCCCACACCTCCCACTCCCATAATGACCCCATCACCCCCACACCCCCCACTCCCATAATTACCCCATCACCCCCACACCCATAATTACCCCATCACTCCCACACCCCCCACTCCCATAATTACCCCATCACCCCCACACCCCCACTCCCATAATTACCCCCCACCCCGCACTCCCATAATTACCCCATCACTCCCACACCCCCCACTCCCATAATTACCCCAACACCCCCCCACCCCGCACTCCCATAATTACCCCATCACTCCCACACCCCCCACTCCCATAATTACCCCATCACCCCCACACCCCGCACTCCAACAATTACCCCATCACCCCCACACCCCACTCCCATAATTACCCCATCACCCCCACACCCCCCACTCCCATAATTACCCCAACACCACCACACCCCCCACTCCCATAATTACCCCATCACCCCCACACACCCCACTCCCATAATTACCCCATCACCCCCACACTCCCCACTCCCAGAATTACCCAATCACCCCCACACCCCACTCCCATAATTACCCCATCACCGCCACACCCCCACTCCCATAAATACCCCACACCCCATCACCCCCCACTCCCATAATTACCCCATCACCCCCACACCCCCCACTCCCATAATTACCCCATCACCCCCACACCCCCCACTCCCATAATTACTCCATCACCCCCACTCCCATAATTACCCCATCACCCCCACACCCCCACTCCCATAATTACCCCATCACCCCCACACCCCCCACTGCCATAATTACCCCATCACCCCCACATCCCCCACTCCCATAATTACCCCATCACCCCCACACCCCCACTCCCATAAATACCCCACACCCCATCACCCCCCACTCCCATAATTACCCCATCACCCCCACACCCCCCACTCCCATAATTACCCCATCACCCCCACACCCCCCACTCCCATAATTACCCCATCACCCCCACACCCCCCACTCCCATAATTACTCCATCACCCCCACTCCCATAATTACCCCATCACCCCCACACCCCCACTCCCATAATTACCCCATCACCCCCACACCCCCCACTGCCATAATTACCCCATCACCCCCACATCCCCCACTCCCATAATTACCCCATCACCCCCACACACCCCACTCCCATAATTACCCCATCACCCCCCACTCCCATAATTACCCCATCACCCCCCACACCCCCCACTCCCATAATTACCCCATCACCCCCACACCCATAATTTCCCCATCACCCCCACACCCCCACTCCCATAATTACCCCATCACCCCCACACCCCCTACTCCCATAATTACCACATCACCCGCACACCCCCCACTCCCATAATTACCCCATCACCCCCACACACCCCACTCCCATAATTACCCCACACACCCTCTCCCATAATTACCCCATCACCCCCACACACCCCACTCCCATAATTACCCCAACACCCCCACTCCCATAATTACCCCATCACCCCCACACACCCCAATCCCATAATTACCCCATCACCCCCACACCCCCCACTCCCATAATTACCCCAACACCCCCACACCCCCCACTCCCATAATTACCCCATCACCCTCACACACCCCACTCCCATAATTACCCCATCACCCCCACACCCCCCACTCCCATAATTACCCCTTCACACCCCACACCCCAAACTCCCATAATTACCCCATCCCCCCACTCCCATTAATACCCCCACACCCCCCTCTCCCATAATTACCCCATCACCCCCACACCCCCATTCCCATAATTACCCCATCACCCCCACACCCCCCACTCCCATAATTACCCCATCACCCCCACACACCCCACTCCCATAATTACCCCATCACCCCCACACACCCCACTCCCATAATTACCCCATCACCCCCACAGCCCCCACTCCCATAATTACCCCACAAACCCACACCCCCATTCCCATAATTACCCCATCACCCCCACTCCCCCCACTCCCATAATTACCCCATCACCCCCACACCCCCCACTCCCATAATTACCCCATCACCCTCACACCCCCACTCCCATAATTACCCCATCACCCCCCACTCCATAATTAC
Organism: Chiloscyllium punctatum; assembly: GCF_047496795.1. Lineage (NCBI taxonomy): Eukaryota > Metazoa > Chordata > Chondrichthyes > Orectolobiformes > Hemiscylliidae > Chiloscyllium > Chiloscyllium punctatum. The sequence continues at coordinate 45,754 of NW_027310700.1, forward strand.
CCCATCACCCCCACACTCCCCACTCCCATAATTACCCCATCACCCTCACACCCCCACTCCCATAATTACCCCATCACCCCCACACCCCCCACTCCCATAATTACCCCATCACCCCCACACCCCCACTCCCATAATTACCCCATCACCCCCACACCCCCCACTCCCATAATTACCCCATCACCCCCCACTCCCATAATTACCCCATCACCTCCACACCCCACACTCCCATAATTACCCCATCACCCCCACACCCCCACTCCCATAATTACCCCATCACCCCCACACCCCCCACTCCCATAATTACCCCATCACCCCCACACCCCCCACTCCCATAATTACCCCATCACACCCCACTCCCATAATTACCCCATCACCCCCACACCCCCCACTCCCATAATTACCCCATCACCCGCACACCCCCCACTCCCATAATTACCCCATCACCCCCACACCCCCACTCCATAATTACCCCATCACACCACACCCCCCACTCCCATAATTACCCCATCACACCACAGCCCCCACTCCCATATTTACCCCTTAACCCCCACACTCCCCACACCCTCACCTCCCATAATTACCCCATTACTCCCACACCCCTCACTCCCATAATTACCCCATCACCCCCACACCCCCCACTCCCATAATTACCCCATCACCCCCACACCCCCCACTCCCATAATTACCCCATCACCCTCACACACCCCCACTCCCATAATTACCCCATCACCCTCACACCACCCACTCCCATCATATCCCCATCACCCCCACACACCCCACTCCCATAATTACCCCATCACCCACGCATCCCCCACTCCCATAATTACCCCATCACCCCCACACCCCCCACTCCCATAATTACCCCATCACCCCCACACCCCCCACTCCCATAATTACCCCATCACCACCACACCCCCCACTCCCATAATTACCCCATCACCCCCACACACCCCACTCCCATAATTACCCCATCACCCCATCACCCCCCACTCCCATAATTACCCCATCACCCCCACACCCCCCACTCCCATAATTACCCCATCACCACCACACCCCCCACTCCCATAATTACCCCATCACCACCCACACCCCCCACTCCCATAATTACCCCATCACCCCCCACTCCCATAATTACCCCATCACCCCCACACACCCCACTCCCATAATTACCCCATCACCCCCACATCCCCCACTCCCATAATTACCCCATCACCCCCACACACCCCACTCCCATAATTACCCCATCACCCCCACATCCCCCACTCCCATAATTACCCCATCACCCCCCACTCCCATCATTACCCCATCACCCCCACATCCCCCACTCCCATAATTACCCCATCACCCCCACACACCCCACTCCCATAATTACCCCATCACGCCCAAACCCCCCACTCCCATAATTACCCCATCACCCCCACACCCTCAACTCCCATAATTACCCCATCACCCCCACACCCCCCACTCCCATAATTACCCCATCACCCCCACATCCCCCACACCCATAATTACCCCATCACCCCCACACCCTCAACTCCCAAAATTACCCCATCACCGCCACAAACCCCACTCCCATAATTACCCCATCACCCCCACATCCCCCACACCCATAATTACCCCATCACCCCCACACCCTCAACTCCCAAAATTACCCCATCACCCCACACACCCCCCACTCCCATAATTGCCCCATCACCCCCACACCCCCCACTCCCATAATTACCCCATCATCCCCCACTCCCATAATTACCCCATCACCCCCACACCCCCCACTCCCATAATTACCCCATCACCCCCACACCCCCCACTCCCATAATTACCCCCACACCCCCCACTCCCATAATTTCCCCATCACCCCCACACCCCCCACTCCCATAATTACCCTCCACCCCGCACTCCCATAATTACCCCATCAGCCCCACACACCCCTCCCATAATTACCCCATCACCCACACACCCCCCAGTCCCATAATTACCCCATCACCCCCACACACCCCACTCCCATAATTACCCCATCACCCCCATCACCCCCACTCCCATAATTACCCCATCACCCCCCCTCCCATAATTACCCCATCACCCCCACACCCCCCACTGCCATAATTACCCCATCACCCCCACACACCCCACTCCCATAATTACCCCATTAGCCCCCACAGCCCCCACTCCCATAATTACCCCATCACCCCCACACCCCCCACTCCCATAATTACCCCATCACCCCCACATGCCCCACTCCCATAATTACCCCATCACCCCCACACCCCCCACTCCCATAATTACCCCATCACCCCCACTCACCCCACTCCCATAATTACCCCATCACCCCCACACCCCCCACTCCCATAATTACCCCATCACCCCCACACCCCCCACTCCCATAATTACCCCATCACCCCCACACCCCCCACTCCCATAATTACCCCATCACCCCCACACCCCCCACTCCCATAATTACCCCATCACCCCCACACCCCCCACTCCCATAATTACCCCATCACCCCCACTCACCCCACTCCCATAATTACCCCATCACCCCCACACCCCCCACTCCCATAATTACCCCATCACCCCCACACCCCCCACTCCCATAATTACCCCATCACCCCCAAACCCCCCACTCCCATAATTACCCCATCACCCCCACACCCCCCACTCCCATAATTACCCCACACACCCCACTCCCATAATTACCCATCACCCCCACATCCCCCACTCCCATAATTACCCCATTACCCCCACACCCCACTCCCATAATTACCCCATCACCCCCACACCCCCCACTCCCATAATATCCCCATCACGCCCACACCCCCCACTCCCATAATTACCCCATCACCCCCACACCCCCCACTCCCATAATTACCCCATCACCCCCACATCCCCCACTCCCATAATTACCCCATCACCCCCACACCCCCACTCCCATAATTACCCCAACACCACCACACTCCCCACTCCCATAATTACCCCATCACCCCCACACCCCCCACTCCCATAATTACCCCATCACCCCCACACACCCCACTCCCATAATTACCCCCACACCCCCCACTCCCATGATTACCCCATCACCCCCACACACCCCCACTCCCATGATTACCCCAACACCCCCACACCCCCACTCCCATAATTACCCCATCACCCCCACACCCCCCACTCCCATGATTACCCCATCACCCCCACACCCCCCACTCCCATAATTACCCCCACACCCCCCACTCCCATGATTACCCCATCACCCCCACACACCCCCACTCCCATAATTACCCCATCACCCCCACACCCCCCACTCCCATAATTACTCCATCACCCCCACACCCCCCACTCCCATAAATACTCCATCACCCCCAGTCCCATAATTACCCCATCACCCCCACACCCCCACTCCCATAAATACCCCACACCCCATCAGCCCCCACTCCCATAATTACCCCATCACCCCCACACCCCCCACTCCCATAATTACCCCATCACCCCCACACCCCCCACTCCCATAATTACTCCATCACCCCACACCCCCCACTCCCATAATTACCCCATCACCCCCACACCCCCCACTCCCATAATTACCCCATCACCCCCACACCCCCCACTGCCATAATTACCCCATCACCCCCACATCCCCCACTCCCATAATTACCCCATCACCCCCCACTCCCATAATTACCCCATCACCCCCCACACCACCCACTCCCATAATTACCCCATCACCCCCACACCCCCCACTCCCATAATTATTCCATCACCCCCCACTCCCATAATTACCCCAACACCCCCCACACCCCCCACTCCCATAATTACCCCAACACCCCCCACATCCCCCACTCCCATAATTACCCCATCACCCCCACACCCATAATTTCCCCATCACCCCCACATCCCCACTCACATAATTACCCCATCACCCCCACACCCCCACTCCCATAATCACCCCATCACCCCACACCCCCCACTCCCATAATTACCCCATCACCCCCACACCCCCTACTCCCATAATTACCCCATCACCCGCACACCCCCCACTCCCATAATTACCCCATCACCCCCACACCCCCCACTCCCATAATTACCCCATCACCCGCACACCCCCCACTCCCATAATTACCCCATCACCCCCACACCCCCCACTCCCATAATTACCCCATCACCCGCACACACCCCACTCCCATAATTACCCCATCACCCCCACACCCCCCACTCCCATAATTACCCCATCACCCCCACACTCCCCACTCCCAGAATTACCCCATCACCCCCACACCCCAGTCCCATAATTACCCCCTCACACCACACCCCCACTCCCATAATTACCCCATCACCCCCACACACCCCCACTCCCATAATTACCCCATCACCCGCACACCCCCCACTCCCATAATTACCCCATCACCCGCACACCCCCCACTCCCATAATTACCCCATCACCCCCACACCCCCCACTCCCATAATTACCCCATCACCCGCACACCCCCCACTCCCATAATTACCCCATCACCCCCACACCCCCCACTCCCATAATTACCCCATCACCCCCACACCCCCCACTCCCATAATTACCCCATCACCCGCACACCCCCCACTCCCATAATTACCCCATCACCCCCCACACCCCCCACTCCCATAATTACCCCATCACCCGCACACCCCCCACTCCCATAATTACCCCATCACCCCCACACCCCCCACTCCCATAATTACCCCATCACCCCCACACCCCCCACTCCCATAATTACCCCATCACACCACACACCCCTCACTCCCATAATTACCCCATCACCCCCACACCCCCCACTCCCATAATTACCCCATCACCCCCACATCCCCCACTCCCATAATTACCCCATCACCCTCACACCCCCACTCCCATAATTACCCCATCACCCCCCACTCCCATAATTACCCCATCACCCCCACACTCCCCACTCCCATAATTACCCCATCACCCTCACACCCCCACTCCCATAATTACCCCATCACCCCCACACCCCCCACTCCCATAATTACCCCATCACCCCCACACCCCCCACTCCCATAATTACCCCATCACCCCCACACCCCCCACTCCCATAATTACCCCATCACCCCCCACTCCCATAATTACCCCATCACCCCCACACCCCCCACTCCCATAATTACCCCATCACCTCCACACCCCACACTCCCATAATTACCCCATCACCCCCACACCCCCCACTCCCATAATTACCCCATCACCCCCACACCCCACACTCCCATAATTACCCCATCACCCCCACACCCCCACTCCATAATTACCCCATCACCCCCACACCCCCCACTCCCATAATTACCCCATCACCCCCACACACCCCACTCCCATAATTACCCCATCACCCCCACATCCCCCACTCCCATAATTACCCCATCACCCGCACACCCCCCACTCCCATAATTACCCCATCACCCCCACACACCCACTCCCATAATTACCCCATCACACCACACCCCCCACTCCCATAATTACCCCATCACACCACATCCCCCACTCCCATATTTACCCCTTAACCCCCACACTCCCCACACCCTCACCTCCCATAATTACCCCATTACTCCCACACCCCTCACTCCCATAATTACCCCATCACCCCCACACCCCCCCCTCCCATAATTACCCCATCACCCCCACACCCCCACTCCCATAATTACCCCATCACCCTCACACCACCCACTCCCATCATATCCCCATCACCCCCACACACCCCACTCCCATAATTACCCCATCACCCACGCATCCCCCACTCCCATAATTACCCCATCACCCCCACACCCCCCACTCCCATAATTACCCCATCACCCCCACACCCCCCACTCCCATAATTACCCCATCACCCCCACACCCCCCACTCCCATAATTACCCCATCACCCCCACACCCCCCACTCCCATAATTACCCCATCACACCCCACTCCCATAATTACCCCATCACCCCCACACCCCCCACTCCCATAATTACCCCATCACCCCCCCACTCCCATAATTACCCCATCACCACCCACACCCCCCACT
>NW_027310701.1:0-15000 GCF_047496795.1 Chiloscyllium punctatum
TTTTCGGGTTGGTATAAATCAGTAACCACCGACACTTAGAATATTTTCGGGTTGGTATAAATCAGTAACCACTGACACTTAGAATTTTTTCGGGTCGGTACAAATCAGTAACCACTGACACTTAGAATATTTTCGGGTTGGTATAAATCAGTAACCACCGACACTTAGAATATTTTCGAGTTGGTATAAATCAGTAACCACTGACACTTAGAATTTTTTCGAGTTGGTATAAATCAGTAACCACTGACACTTAGAATATTTTCGGGTTGGTATAAATCAGTAACCACCGACACTTAGAATATTTTCGAGTTGGTATAAATCAGTAACCACTGACACTTAGAATTTTTTCGAGTTGGTATAAATCAGTAACCACTGACACTTAGAATATTTTCGACTTGGTATAAATCAGTAACCACTGACACTTAGAATATTTTCGGGTTGGTATAAATCAGTAACCACCGACACTTAGAATATTTTCGAGTTGGTATAAATCAGTAACCACTGACACTTAGAATATTTTCGGGTTGGTATAAATCAGTAACCACCGACACTTAGAATATTTTCGGGTTGGTACAAATCAGTAACCACTGACACTTAGAATATTTTCGAGTTGGTATAAATCAGTAACCACTGACACTTAGAATTTTTTCGAGTTGGTATAAATCAGTAACCACTGACACTTAGAATATTTTCGGGTTGGTATAAATCAGTAACCACCGACACTTAGAATATTTTCGGGTTGGTATAAATCAGTAACCACTGACACTTAGAATTTTTTCGGGTCGGTACAAATCAGTAACCACTGACACTTAGAATATTTTCGGGTTGGTATAAATCAGTAACCACCGACACTTAGAATATTTTCGAGTTGGTATAAATCAGTAACCACTGACACTTAGAATTTTTTCGAGTTGGTATAAATCAGTAACCACTGACACTTAGAATATTTTCGGGTTGGTATAAATCAGTAACCACCGACACTTAGAATATTTTCGAGTTGGTATAAATCAGTAACCACTGACATTAGAATTTTTTCGAGTTGGTATAAATCAGTAACCACTGACACTTAGAATATTTTCGGGTTGGTATAAATCAGTAACCACCGACACTTAGAATATTTTCGAGTTGGTATAAATCAGTAACCACCGACACTTAGAATTTTTTCGAGTTGGTATAAATCAGTAACCACTGACACTTAGAATTTTTTCGGGTTGGTATAAATCAGTAACCACCGACACTTAGAATATTTTCGAGTTGGTATAAATCAGTAACCACTGACACTTAGAATTTTTTCGGGTCGGTATAAATCAGTAACCACTGACACTTAGAATTTTTTCGAGTTGGTATAAATCAGTAACCACTGACACTTAGAATATTTTCGGGTTGGTATAAATCAGTAACCACTGACACTTAGAATTTTTTCGACTTGGTATAAATCAGTAACCACTGACACTTAGAATTTTTTCGGGTTGGTATAAATCAGTAACCACTGACACTTAGAATATTTTCGGGTCGGTACAAATCAGTAACCACTGACACTTAGAATATTTTCGGGTTGGTATAAATCAGTAACCACTGACACTTAGAATTTTTTCGAGTTGGTATAAATCAGTAACCACTGACACTTAGAATTTTTTCGGGTTGGTATAAATCAGTAACCACCGACACTTAGAATATTTCGGGTTGGTATAAATCAGTAACCACCGACACTTAGAATTTTTTCGGCTCAGTAGAAATCAGTAACCAAGCGCATTTTTGAATTGGTTACTGATTTCTCCGTTCGAGTTGCGGCTGCGGTTGGCTTCAAATAGTGGTGGGGGCTTAATTATCGCCGAGGGGAGCATGTCCCGGTGGTGTGGCCGAGGATGGAGTGCCTTTTGAAGGGGGTGTTTCTGAATTTGGACCCTTTTTGAGTTGCATGGCCGGATGGGTGTGGTTTTGAAGGGTGTGTCTGTCTGGAGTGGCACCGGCGTTGGTGTGAGGCTGAGGGTGGGCGTTCGGTTCCTGGTTAGGGATAGGGAAAGGGTGAGACTTAGCTTTAGTGCTCGTGCCCCCGATTTTGGTAATGTTTGACGTCAATTTTCCAAGGAGGCGAATGCAAGGCTTCAGAGGGACTTTGAGTGTTCGGGGGCGGGGTAGCTCAGCCGGATTTGCCCCGGCGGTTCTGCGGACGGTGTTGACTTCGAGGGCGGACCGGCCCCCGTGTTCAGTCCGAATATCGTGCATTGTTAACGGCGGGAAGTGTTCCAAAAGGGAATGGGATTGAATGTGACTGCTGAAGCCGACTTTGAGACCTGTAACGCGGGTAGCTCAGCCGGATTTGACCCGGCGGTTCTGGCGACGGTCTCGCCTTCGAGGGGGGAGCGCCCCGCGTGTTCAGGCCGAATTTTGTGCATTTCCATCGGCGGGAAGAGGTCCAAACGGGAATGGGATTGAATGTGACTGCTGAAGCCGACATTGAGACCTCTAACGCGGGTAGCTCGGCAGGATTTGACCCGGCGGTTCTGCCGAAGGTCTCACCTTCGAGGGGGGAGCGTCCCGCGTGTTCAGGCCGAATATCGTGCATTGTTAACGGCGGGAAGTGTTCCAAAAGGGAATGGGATTGAATGTGACTGCTGAAGCCGACATTGAGACCTCTAACGCGGGTAGCTCGGCCGGATTTGACCCGGCGGTTCTGGCGACGGTCTCGCCTTCGAGGGGGGAGCGTCCCGCGTGTTCAGGCCGAATTTTGTGCATTTCCATCGGCGGGAAGAGGTCCAAACGGGAATGGGATTGAATGTGACTGCTGAAGCCGACATTGAGACCTCTAACGCGGGTAGCTCGGCCGGATTTGACCCGGCGGTTCTGCCGAAGGTCTCACCTTCGAGGGGGGAGCCTCCCGCGTGTTCAGGCCGAATTTTGTGCATTTCCATCGGCGGGAAGAGGTCCAAACGGGAATGGGATTGAATGTGACTGCTGAAGCCGACATTGAGACCTCTAACGCGGGTAGCTCGGCCGGATTTGACCCGGCGGTTCTGCCGAAGGTCTCACCTTCGAGGGGGGAGCGCCCACCGTGTACAGGCCGATTTTCATGCATTTCCAACCGTGGGAAGGGGTCCGAAAGGGGATGGGGGTGAACGTGACTGCTCAACCCGACTTTGAGACCTGTAACGCGGGTAGCTCAGCCGGATTTGACCCGGCGGTTCTGGCGACGGTCTCGCCTTCGAGGGGGGAGCGTCCCGCGTGTTCAGGCCGAATTTTGTGCATTTCCATCGGCGGGAAGAGGTCCAAACGGGAATGGGATTGAATGTGACTGCTGAAGCCGACATTGAGACCTCTAACGCGGGTAGCTCGGCAGGATTTGACCCGGCGGTTCTGCCGAAGGTCTCACCTTCGAGGGGGGAGCGCCCACCGTGTACAGGCCGATTTTCATGCATTTCCAACCGTGGGAAGGGGGCCGAAAGGGGATGGGGGTGAATGTGACTGCTCAACCCGACTTTGAGGCATCTAACCCGGGTAGCTCAGCCGGGTTTGACCCGGCGGTTCTGCCGACGGCCTCGCCTTCGAGGGGGGAGCGTCCCCCGTGTACAGGCCGATTTTCATGCATTTCGAACCGTGGGAAGTGGCCCAAAAGGGGATGGGAGTGAATGTGACTGCTCAACCCGACTTTGGCGCTTCCGAGCCGGGTAGCTCAGCCGGGTTTGACCCGGCGGTTCTGCCGACGGTCTCGTCTTCGAGGCGGGTGCCTCCCCCGTGTACAGGCCGATTTTCATGCATTTCGTACCGTGGGAAGTGGTCCAAAAGGGAATGGGGGTGGACGTGACTGCTCATACCGACATCGAGACTTGTAAGCCGTGTAGCTCGGCCGGGTTTGATCCGGCGGGTCTGCCGACGGTCTCGTCTTCGAGAGGGGGGCCTCCCCCGTGTACAGGCCGATTTTCGTGCATTTCCAACGGTGGGAAGAGGTTCAAAAGGGGATGGGGGTGAATGTGACTGCTCAACCCGACTCTGAGGCTTCTAACCCGGGTAGCCCGGCCGGGTTTGACCCGGCGGTTCTGCCGTCGGTCTCGCCTTCGAGGGCGGAGCCTCCCCCGTGTACAGGCCGATTTTCGTGCATTTCAAACCGTGGGAAGCGGTCCAAAAGGGGATGGGAGTGAATGTGACTGCTCATACCGACCTTGGCGCTTCCGACCCGGGTAGCTCAGCCGGGTTTGACCCGGCGGTTCTGCCGACGGTCTCGTCTTCGAGGCGGGTGCCTCCCCCGTGTACAGGCCGATTTTCATGCATTTCGTACCGTGGGAAGTGGTCCAAAAGGGAATGGGGGTGAATGTGACTGCTCAACCCGACTCTGAGGCTTCTAACCCGGGTAGCTCGGCCGGGTTTGACCCGGCGGTTCTGCCGTCGGTCTCGCCTTCGAGAGGGGCGCCTCCCCCGTGTACAGGCCGATTTTCGTGCATTTCCAACGGTGGGAAGAGGTTCAAAAGGGGATGGGGGTGAATGTGACTGCTCAACCCGACTCTGAGGCTTCTAACCCGGGTAGCCCGGCCGGGTTTGACCCGGCGGTTCTGCCGTCGGTCTCGCCTTCGAGGGCGGAGCCTCCCCCGTGTACAGGCCGATTTTCGTGCATTTCAAACCGTGGGAAGCGGTCCAAAAGGGGATGGGAGTGAATGTGACTGCTCATACCGACCTTGGCGCTTCCGACCCGGGTAGCTCAGCCGGGTTTGACCCGGCGGTTCTGCCGACGGTCTCGCCTTCGAGGGGGGAGCGTCCCCCGTGTTCAGGCCGAATTTTGTGCATTTCGAACCGTGGGAAGTTGCCCAAAAGTCGATGGGAGTGAATGTGACTGCTCAACCCGACTTTGGCGCTTCCGAGCCGGGTAGCTCAGCCGGGTTTGACCCGGCGGTTCTGCCGACGGTCTCGTCTTCGAGGCGGGTGCCTCCCCCGTGTACAGGCCGATTTTCATGCATTTCGTACCGTGGGAAGTGGTCCAAAAGGGAATAGGGGTGGACGTGACTGCTCATACCGACATTGAGACTTGTAAGCCGTGTAGCTCGGCCGGGTTTGATCCGGCGGGTCTGCCGACGGTCTCGTCTTCGAGGCGGGTGCCTCCCCCGTGTACAGGCCGATTTTCGTGCATTTCGAACCGTGGGAAGTGGTCCAAAAGGGGATGGGGGTGGACGTGACTGCTCAACCCGACTTTGAGGCTTCTAACCCGGGTAGCTCGGCCGGGTTTGACCCGTCGATTCTGCCGATGGTCTCGTTTTGGAGGGGGGAGCCTCCCCCGTGTTCAGTCCGATTTTCGTGCATTTCGAACCGTGGGAAGTGGCCCAAAAGGGGATGGGAGTGAATGTGACTGCTCATACCGACTTTGGCGCTTCCGAGCCTGGTAGCTCAGCCGGGTTTGATCCGGCGGTTCTGCCGACGGTCTCGTCTTCGAGGCGGCTCCCTCCCCCGTGTACAGGCCGATTTTCATGCATTTGCAACGGTGGGAAGTTGCCCAAAAGGGGATGGGAGTGAATGTGACTGCTCAACCCGACTTTGGCGCTTCCGAGCCTGGTAGCTCAGCCGGGTTTGAACCGGCGGTTCTGCCGACGGTCTCGTCTTCGAGGCGGCTCCCTCCCCCGTGTACAGGCCGATTTTCGTGCATTTCGAACCGTGGGAAGTGGTCCAAAAGGGAATGGGGGTGGACGTGACTGCTCAACCCGACTCTGAGGCTTCTAACCCGGGTAGCTCGGCCGGGTTTGATCCGGCGGTTCTGCCGACGGTCTCGTCTTCGAGGCCGGTGCCTCCCCCGTGTACAGGCCGATTTTCGTGCATTTCCAACGGTGGGAAGTGGTCCAAAAGGGAATGGGGGTGGACGTGTCTGCTCATACCGACTTTGAGACTTGTAAGCCGGGTAGCTCAGCCGGGTTTGTTCCGGCGGTTCTGCCGACGGTCTCGTCATCGAGGGGGGAGCCTCCCCCGTGTCCAGGCCGATTTTCATGCATTTCCAACCGTGGGAAGTGGTCCAAAAGGGAATGGGGGTGAATGTGACTGCTCATACCGACTTTGAGACTTTTAAGCCGGGTAGCTCAGCCGGGTTTGACCCGGCGGTTCTGCCGACGGTCTCGCCTTCGAGGGGGGAGCGTCCCCCGTGTTCAGGCCGAATTTTGTGCATTTCGAACCGTGGGAAGTTGCCCAAAAGTCGATGGGAGTGAATGTGACTGCTCAACCCGACTTTGAGACTTGTAAGCCGGGTAGCTCAGCCGGGTTTGACCCGGCGGTTCTGCCGACGGTCTCGTCTTCGAGGCGGGTGCCTCCCCCGTGTACAGGCCGATTTTCATGCATTTCGTACCGTGGGAAGCGGTCCAAAAGGGGATGGGAGTGAACGTGACTGCTCATACCGACTTTGGCGCTTCCGAGCCGGGTAGCTCAGCCGGGTTTGACCCGGCGGGTCTGCCGACGGTCTCGCCTTCGAGGGGGGAGCGTCCCCCGTGTTCAGGCCGAATCTTGTGCATTTCGAACCGTGGGAAGTTGCCCAAAAGTCGATGGGAGTGAATGTGACTGCTCAACCCGACTTTGAGACTTGTAAGCCGGGTAGCTCAGCCGGGTTTGACCCGGCGGTTCTGCCGACGGTCTCGTCTTCGAGGCCGGTGCCTCCCCCGTGTACAGGCCGATTTTCGTGCATTTCCAACGGTGGGAAGTGGTCCAAAAGGGAATGGGGGTGGACGTGTCTGCTCATACCGACTTTGAGACTTGTAAGCCGGGTAGCTCAGCCGGGTTTGTTCCGGCGGTTCTGCCGACGGTCTCGTCATCGAGGGGGGAGCCTCCCCCGTGTCCAGGCCGATTTTCATGCATTTCCAACCGTGGGAAGTGGTCCAAAAGGGAATGGGGGTGAATGTGACTGCTCATACCGACTTTGAGACTTTTAAGCCGGGTAGCTCGGCCGGGTTTGACCCGGCGGTTCTGCCGACGGTCTCGTCTTCGAGGCGGGTGCCTCCCCCGTGTACAGGCCGATTTTCGTGCATTTCGAACCGTGGGAAGTGGTCTAAAAGTCGATGGGAGTGAACGTGACTGCTCAACCCGACTTTGAGACTTGTAAGCCGGGTAGCTCAGCCAGGTTTGACCCGGCGGTTCTGCCGACGGTCTCGCCTTCGAGGGCGGACCCTCCCCCGTGTACAGGCCGGTTTTCGTGCATTTCGAACCGTGGGAAGTGATCCAAAAGGGAATGGGGGTGAACGTGACTGCCCAACCCGGCTTTGAGACTTGTAAGCCGGGTAGCTCAGCCGGGTTGGACCCGGCGGTTCTGCCGACGGTCTCGACTTCGAGGCGGGTGCCTCCCCCGTGTACAGGCCGATTTTCATGCATTTGCAACGGTGGGAAGTTGCCCAAAAGTCGATGGGAGTGAATGTGACTGCTCAACCCGACTTCGAGACTTGTAAGCCGGGTAGCTCAGCCGGGTTTGACCCGGCGGTTCTGCCGACGGTCTCGCCTTCGAGGGGGGAGCCTCCCCCGTGTACAGGCCGATTTTCGTGCATTTCCAACGGTGGGAACAGGTTCAAAAGGGGATGGGAGTGATTGTGACTGCTCAACCCGACTCTAGGGCTTCTAACCCGGGTAGCCCGGCCGGGTTTGACCCGGCGGTTCTGCCGACGGTCTCGTCTTCGAGGCGGGTGCCTCCCCCGTATACAGGCCGATTTTCATGCATTTCGAACCGTGGGAAGTGGTCCAAAAGGGAATGGGGGTGGACGTGTCTGCTCATACCGACTTTGAGACTTGTAAGCCGGGTAGCTCAGCCGGGTTTGATCCGGCGGTTCTGCCGACGGTCTCGCCTTCGAGGGGGGAGCCTCCCCCGTGTTCAGTCCGATTTCCATGCATTTCCAACCGTGGGAAGTTGCCCAAAAGGGGATGGGAGTGAATGTGACTGCTCAACCCGACTTTGGCGCTTCCGAGCCGGGTAGCTCAGCCGGGTTTGACCCGGCGGTTCTGCCGACGGTCTCGTCTTCGAGGCGGGTGCCTCCCCCGTATACAGGCCGATTTTCATGCATTTCGAACCGTGGGAAGTGGTCCAAAAGGGAATGGGGGTGGACGTGTCTGCTCATACCGACTTTGAGACTTGTAAGCCGGGTAGCTCAGCCGGGTTTGATCCGGCGGTTCTGCCGACGGTCTCGCCTTCGAGGGGGGAGCCTCCCCCGTGTTCAGTCCGATTTCCATGCATTTCCAACCGTGGGAAGTTGCCCAAAAGGGGATGGGAGTGAATGTGACTGCTCAACCCGACTTTGGCGCTTCCGAGCCGGGTAGCTCAGCCGGGTTTGACCCGGCGGTTCTGCCGACGGTCTCGTCTTCGAGGCGGGTGCCTCCCCCGTGTACAGGCCGATTTTCATGCATTTGGAACCGTGGGAAGTGGTCCAAAAGGGAATGGGGGTGGACGTGACTGCTCATACCGACTTTGAGACTTGTAAGCCGGGTAGCTCAGCCGGGTTTGACCCGGCGGTTCTGCCGACGGTCTCGCCTTCGAGGGGGGAGCCTCCCCCGTGTTCAGTCCGATTTTCGTGCATTTCCCACGGTGGGAAATGGTATCTTTCATTACGGGGACAAGGGTCTGAAGCGGTGAAGTCAGTAACCGGCATAGTTAAGGAAAGGGTTCGAATTTTCTCAACAGTACGAAAAAAGTGAGCAGGGAAGCTAGAGAAGGTGTCAGTGAGTCCCAAACGAGTGAACCGCAAAACTTAGGGAAATGCCCGAAAGCGTTTTAAAGGGTGAAATCGGGAACGAGGAAATGATCGGAAAGTGCCTGAAAGTGCTAAATGAGTAAACAGAAAAACGAAGAAAAATGTTTGAAAAGAAGAAGTGAGTAACCAGGAAAACTTAGAAAAATGTTCAAAACGAAGAAATCAGTAACCAGGAAAACTTAGAAAAATGATCAAAAAGAAGAAATGAGTAACCAGGAAAACTTAGAAAAATGTTTAAAAAGAAGAAATCAGTAACCAGGAAAACTTAGGAAAATGTTTAAAAAGAAGAAATCAGTAACCAGAAAAACTGCGAAAAATGTTTAAAAAGAAGAAATGAGTAACCAGAAAAACTTAGAAAAATGTTTAAAAAGAAGAAATCAGTAACCAGGAAAACTTAGAAAAATGTTTAAAAAGAAGAAATCAGTAACCAGGAAAACTTAGAAAAATGTTATAAAAGAAGAAGTGAGTAACCAGAAAAACTTAGAAAAATGTTTAAAAAGAAGAAATCAGTAACCAGAAAAACTGCGAAAAATGTTTAAAAAGAAGAAATCAGTAACCAGACAAACTGCGAAAAATGTTTAAAAAGAAGAAATCAGTAACCAGGAAAACTTAGAAAAATGTTTAAAAAGAAGAAGTGAGTAACCAGAAAAACTTAGAAAAATGTTTAAAAAGAAGAAATCAGTAACCAGAAAAACTTAGAAAAATGTTTAAAAAGAAGAAATCAGTAACCAGAAAAACTGCGAAAAATGTTTAAAAAGAAGAAATCAGTAACCAGAAAAACTTAGAAAAATGTTTAAAAAGAAGAAGTGAGTAACCAGAAAAACTTAGAAAAATGTTTAAAAAGAAGAAATCAGTAACCAGAAAAACGGCGAAAAATGTTTAAAAAGAAGAAATCAGTAACCAGACAAACTGCGAAAAATGTTTAAAAAGAAGAAATCAGTAACCAGAAAAACTTAGAAAAATGTTTAAAAAGAAGAAATCAGTAACCAGAAAAACTTAGAAAAATGTTTCAAAAGAAGAAGTGAGTAACCAGAAAAACTTAGAAAAATGTTTAAAAAGAAGAAGTGAGTAACCAGAAAAACTTAGAAAAATGTTTAAAAAGAAGAAATCAGTAACCAGAAAAACTTAGAAAAATGTTTAAAAAGAAGAAATCAGTAACCAGAAAAACTGCGAAAAATGTTTAAAAAGAAGAAATCAGTAACCAGACAAACTGCGAAAAATGTTTAAAAAGAAGAAATCAGTAACCAGGAAAACTTAGAAAAATGTTTAAAAAGAAGAAGTCAGTAACCAGAAAAACTTAGAAAAATGTTTAAAAAGAAGAAATCAGTAACCAGAAAAACTTAGAAAAATGTTTAAAAAGAAGAAATCAGTAACCAGAAAAACTGCGAAAAATGTTTAAAAAGAAGAAATCAGTAACCAGAAAAACTTAGAAAAATGTTTAAAAAGAAGAAGTGAGTAACCAGAAAAACTTAGAAAAATGTTTAAAAAGAAGAAATCAGTAACCAGAAAAACGGCGAAAAATGTTTAAAAAGAAGAAATCAGTAACCAGACAAACTGCGAAAAATGTTTAAAAAGAAGAAATCAGTAACCAGAAAAACTTAGAAAAATGTTTCAAAAGAAGAAGTGAGTAACCAGAAAAACTTAGAAAAATGTTTAAAAAGAAGAAGTGAGTAACCAGAAAAACTTAGAAAAATGTTTAAAAAGAAGAAATCAGTAACCAGAAAAACTTAGAAAAATGTTTAAAAAGAAGAAATCAGTAACCAGAAAAACTGCGAAAAATGTTTAAAAAGAAGAAATCAGTAACCAGACAAACTGCGAAAAATGTTTAAAAAGAAGAAATCAGTAACCAGGAAAACTTAGAAAAATGTTTAAAAAGAAGAAGTGAGTAACCAGAAAAACTTAGAAAAATGTTTAAAAAGAAGAAATCAGTAACCAGAAAAACTTAGAAAAATGTTTAAAAAGAAGAAATCAGTAACCAGAAAAACTGCGAAAAATGTTTAAAAAGAAGAAATCAGTAACCAGAAAAACTTAGAAAAATGTTTAAAAAGAAGAAGTGAGTAACCAGAAAAACTTAGAAAAATGTTTAAAAAGAAGAAATCAGTAACCAGAAAAACGGCGAAAAATGTTTAAAAAGAAGAAATCAGTAACCAGACAAACTGCGAAAAATGTTTAAAAAGAAGAAATCAGTAACCAGAAAAACTTAGAAAAATGTTTCAAAAGAAGAAGTGAGTAACCAGAAAAACTTAGAAAAATGTTTAAAAAGAAGAAGTGAGTAACCAGAAAAACTTAGAAAAATGTTTAAAAAGAAGAAATCAGTAACCAGAAAAACTTAGAAAAATGTTTAAAAAGAAGAAATCAGTAACCAGAAAAACTTAGAAAAATGTTTAAAAAGAAGAAATCAGTAACCAGAAAAACTGCGAAAAATGTTTAAAAAGAAGAAATCAGTAACCAGACAAACTGCGAAAAATGTTTAAAAAGAAGAAATCAGTAACCAGGAAAACTTAGAAAAATGTTTAAAAAGAAGAAGTGAGTAACCAGAAAAACTTAGAAAAATGTTTAAAAAGAAGAAATCAGTAACCAGAAAAACTTAGAAAAATGTTTAAAAAGAAGAAATCAGTAACCAGAAAAACTGCGAAAAATGTTTAAAAAGAAGAAATCAGTAACCAGAAAAACTTAGAAAAATGTTTAAAAAGAAGAAGTGAGTAACCAGAAAAACTTAGAAAAATGTTTAAAAAGAAGAAATCAGTAACCAGAAAAACGGCGAAAAATGTTTAAAAAGAAGAAATCAGTAACCAGACAAACTGCGAAAAATGTTTAAAAAGAAGAAATCAGTAACCAGAAAAACTTAGAAAAATGTTTAAAAAGAAGAAATCAGTAACCAGAAAAACTTAGAAAAATGTTTCAAAAGAAGAAGTGAGTAACCAGAAAAACTTAGAAAAATGTTTAAAAAGAAGAAGTGAGTAACCAGAAAAACTTAGAAAAATGTTTAAAAAGAAGAAATCAGTAACCAGAAAAACTTAGAAAAATGTTTAAAAAGAAGAAATCAGTAACCAGAAAAACTTAGAAAAATGTTTAAAAAGAAGAAATCAGTAACCAGGAAAACTTAGAAAAATGTTTAAAAAGAAGAAATCAGTAACCAGAAAAACTGCGAAAAATGTTTAAAAAGAAGAAATGAGTAACCAGGAAAACTTAGAAAAATGTTTAAAAAGAAGAAGTGAGTAACCAGAAAAACTTAGAAAAATGTTTAAAAAGAAGAAATCAGTAACCAGACAAACTTAGAAAAATGTTTAAAAAGAAGAAATCATTAACCAGACAAACTGCGAAAAATGTTTAAAAAGAAGAAATCAGTAACCAGAAAAACTTAGAAAAATGTTTAAAAAGAAGAAATCAGTAACCAGAAAAACTTAGAAAAATGTTTAAAAAGAAGAAATCAGTAACCAGGAAAACTTAGAAAAATGTTTAAAAAGAAGAAGTGAGTAACCAGAAAAACTTAGAAAAATGTTTAAAAAGAAGAAATCAGTAACCAGAAAAACGGCGAAAAATGTTTAAAAAGAAGAAATCAGTAACCAGACAAACTGCGAAAAATGTTTAAAAAGAAGAAGTCAGTAACCAGAAAAACTTAGAAAAATGTTTAAAAAGAAGAAATGAGTAACCAGAAAAACTTAGAAAAATGTTTAAAAAGAAGAAATCAGTAACCAGAAAAACTTAGAAAAATGTTTAAAAAGAAGAAGTGAGTAACCAGGAAAACTTAGAAAAATGTTTAAAAAGAAGAAATGAGTAACCAGAAAAACTTAGAAAAATGTTTAAAAAGAAGAAATCAGTAACCAGAAAAACTTAGAAAAATGTTTAAAAAGAAGAAATGAGTAACCAGAAAAACTTAGAAAAATGTTTAAAAAGAAGAAATCAGTAACCAGAAAAACGGCGAAAAATGTTTAAAAAGAAGAAATCAGTAACCAGAAAAACGGCGAAAAATGTTTAAAAAGAAGAAATCAGTAACCAGAAAAACTTAGAAAAATGTTTAAAAAGAAGAAGTGAGTAACCAGAAAAACTTAGAAAAATGTTTAAAAAGAAGAAATGAGTAACCAGAAAAACTTAGAAAAATGTTTAAAAAGAAGAAATCAGTAACCAGAAAAACTTAGAAAAATGTTTAAAAAGAAGAAATGAGTAACCAGAAAAACGGCGAAAAATGTTTAAAAAGAAGAAATCAGTAACCAGAAAAACGGCGAAAAATGTTTAAAAAGAAGAAATCAGTAACCAGACAAACTGCGAAAAATGTTTAAAAAGAAGAAATCAGTAACCAGAAAAACTTAGAAAAATGTTTAAAAAGAAGAAATCAGTAACCAGGAAAACTTGGAAAAAAACACTTAGAAAAATTTTCAGCAAAGTGTGAAAAATATTCTAAGTGTCAGCGGAGGAAAATGCTGCAGCATCGGGAAAGATTCGCAAACTTACACCGAACATGTGCTCCGAAGTGCCGGAGGAATTGGGTGAATTGAGCCCGGCAAATGGCCAGCTGTCGTTTTGTGCCTGCAGCCCGAAAACTTTAACTTTGTCTGTCGCGGAAGTCCGGACCGAGAAAAATCCAAACGGTTTTGACCGGACCGAGTTCCAGACCGATGCAGTCAAATTTGGAATTCAGACCCATTCAGTGCCACTTGTAGTTTTTCCGCAGTGAGGTTGGCGGGGTACCCGGAGATATATGGGAACACGATTTTTAGAACAAAATGGCGGCGCGGGACCGTTCTGAAAGGCATCCGAAAAACGGTTCCACGGGCATAGCACTTTAATGACAGGTATGAGTGCATGCCGGAGAGCTCTTGGAAGTCGAATTTTTGACACTTTGTCAATTTTTTGACAGATTTGACAAACTCTTTCTGTCTGTTCTAAGAGTCAGTCAGAGACTTGTGCGGCGGTCTTTTGACACTATTGGAGGGCGGGCAAACCCCACGTTGACTCCGGCCGTCCCTCCACAGGCGCTCGTGTCCAAAATGAAGGCGAGAGACGCGAGTGGCCTGGTTCCCTTGGGTGTTGCCAAGAAGGCTGCGGGCTGACCGTTGCCTGAGCACTCCCTAAAGCCTCTTGTGATGAGAGCAGACCTCGCCTGCCGCACGACCGGCTCTGGGAGTCGTTGGGCCGCTATTTGTGAATAGTCTGGTCCTCCTCTGCCACCCGGACAAGCGCGATGGCTCTGCCGCCCTGCGGTGCTCGTCACCCAGGTTTGGGGAACACGATACTCGTAACAAAAATAAAAGGCGGCTCGGGACCTGCAGGCGAAAGGGGTCCCGTGGTGCTAAGCACGTCGACTTCGGGTCTCGGTGCAAGCCGGAGAGCTCACGGAAGTCTAAAGTTTTCGGCACGTGGTCGAATCTTTTCAAAGGCTTACCCGGCTCTTTCCGTCCATTCTGAGAGTAAGTCAGAGGCCGGTGCGGAGGTCTCTTGACAATCGGAGGGGGTGGTGGCCCTCCGCAGGCGCTCGTGTCGAAAATGAAGGCGAGAGACGCGAGTGGCCTGGTTCCCCTGGGTGTTGCCAGGAAGGCTGCGGGCTGACCCTTGCCTGAGCACTCCCTAAAGCCTCTTGTGATGAGAGCAGACCTCGCGCGCCGCACGACCGGCTCTGGGAGTCGTTGGGCCGCTATCTGTGAATAGTCTGGTCCTCCTCTGCCACCCGGCCAAGTGCGATGGCTCTGCCGCCCTGCGGTGCTCGTCACGCAGGTATGGGGCACACGATGCTCGTAACAGCAAATAAAGGCGGCTCGGGACCTGCAGGCGAAAGGGGTCCCGTGGTGCTTAGCACGTCGACTTCGGGTCTCGGTGCAAGCCGGAGAGCTCACGGAAGTCTAAAGTTTTCGGCACGTGGTCGAATCTTTTGAAAGGCTTACCCGGCTCTTTCCGTCCATTCTGAGAGTCAGTCAGAGGCCGGTGCGGCGGTCTATTGACGACCGGAGGCTCCCATGGGTGTTGCGATGAGGGTGGAGGGCACAGAACCTTGCCTTAGCACTCCCTAATAAAGCCTCTTGTGAAGAGAGCAGACCTCGCGCGCCGCACGACCGGCTCTGGGAGTCGTTGGGCCGCTATCTGTGAATAGTCTGGTCCTCCTCTGCCACCCGGCCAAGTGCGATGGCTCTGCCGCCCTGCGGTGCTCGTCACGCAGGTATGGGGCACACGATGCTCGTAACAGCAAATAAAGGCGGCTCGGGACCTGCAGGCGAAAGGGGTCCCGTGGTGCTTAGCACGTCGACTTCGGGTCTCGGTGCAAACCGGAGAGCTCACGGAAGTCTAAAGTTTTCGGCACGTGGTCGAATCTTTTGAA
>NW_027310701.1:20000-22500 GCF_047496795.1 Chiloscyllium punctatum
CGCTGCCGAACCGATGGCCGGTGCCCGTTCCCGCCTCTGCTTTTCCTAGGGCAAAGCTGCTGCACGCCTCGTGATACTCCGCGGGCGACATGGTGGCGGTGATCCTGCCTCCGTCGCTGCGGTGCGTTGGGGCACGCATCGCCTCTTGGGCGCCCTGTTTTTTTTCAACCAATAGATGTATGTCTCTGCGGGCCGCACCAGGCTGGTGCTCCCCACAGCTTCACGCCACCCTGCTCCGCCCGCACGCCGGCGTGCAGGTGGCTGCTGCTAAAGGTGGGGAGTGTATGTGCGGTCCGGGTGGCTTTCCTCTGGCGAGGGAGAGACCTTAAGCAAACTCAGAGACAAATCTTGACGGTCGATCACTCGTAAAAATAAAACGTGACAAACTTTGTGTTGGTTCAAGTACGAAAGGATCTCTGTCGGCTTGGGGGTACGCCCGTTTCCGTTTCAACTTGTCTCGCGAGGGTGGTTTCGGGGCCAGCAGGAGAGCTCGTCGGGGTAGCAGGCCCTGCAGCCGTGGTCACCGCCAAACCCCCACAACTCGAGCAAGTGAAAAAAAAAGTAACAGGAGCGAAAGCATCTCTGTCGGCTTGGGGGTACGCCCGTTTCCGTTTCAACTTGTCTCGCGAGGGTGGTTTCGGGGCCAGCAGGAGAGCTCGTCGGGGTAGCAGGCCCTGCAGCCGTGGTCACCGCCAAACCCCCACAACTCGAGCAAGTGAAAAAAAAAGTAACAAATAAGAAAGGATCGTCGGCTTGGGGGTACGCCCGTTTCCGTTTCAACTTGTCTCGCGAGGGTGGTTTCGGGGCCAGCAGGAGAGCTCGTCGGGGTAGCAGGCCCTGCAGCCGTGGTCACCGCCAAACCCCCACAACTCGAGCAAGTGAAAAAAAAAGTAACAAATAAGAAAGGATCGTCGGCTTGGGGGTACGCCCGTTTCCGTTTCAACTTGTCTCGCGAGGGTGGTTTCGGGGCCAGCAGGAGAGCTCGTCGGGGTAGCAGGCCCTGCAGCCGTGGTCACCGCCAAACCCCCACAACTCGAGCAAGTGAAAAAAAAAAGTAACAAATAAGAAAGGATCGTCGGCTTGGGGGTACGCCCGTTTCCGTTTCAACTTGTCTCGCGAGGGTGGTTTCGGGGCCAGCAGGAGAGCTCGTCGGGGTAGCAGGCCCTGCAGCCGTGGTCACCGCCAAACCCCCACAACTCGAGCAAGTGAAAAAAAAAAGTAACAAATAAGAAAGGATCTCTGTCGGCTTGGGGGTACGCCCGTTTCCGTTTCAACTTGTCTCGCGAGGGTGGTTTCGGGGCCAGCAGGAGAGCTCGTCGGGGTAGCAGGCCCTGCAGCCGTGGTCACCGCCAAATCGCCACAACTCGAGCAAGTGAAAAAAAAAGTAACAAATAAGAAAGGATCGTCGGCTTGGGGGTACGCCCGTTTCCGTTTCAACTTGTCTCGCGAGGGTGGTTTCGGGGCCAGCAGGAGAGCTCGTCGGGGTAGCAGGCCCTGCAGCCGTGGTCACCGCCAAACCCCCCACAACTGTTGGGCGCCTACCTGCGCGGGGCAGGAGGACACTTTCCGATTTCAAATCTCCGTTTGCCGAGTCCACCCCGAACGCACGCGGGCGGGCGGGTTCGCATCACCCTTCGTCACAAGGGGCGAAGCCCGTTCCACCGTCTCGTCAGTAGTGCCGACCGGTCTGTGATCGACGAGGGGAGCCACACCAGGTCCGGCCCTGCTGCTTGGCGGCACCGCGTCGTCGGGAGCTCGCGACAGACGGAGGGTTTCGGTGTACTCTCCAGCCACGGGAAACGAAGCCGGTGATGCAGGCGCCGGTCTTTCGCTCCCAAATCGGCTGGGTTTACATCGTTGCTATCTAGTCACGCTCCCTTCAAACCCGACGGGGTACCTATTCCCCTCACCCGTCTGTGCGTATACAGCCTCTTTGCACTTGCGGGATGGGGGTGGTGGTTTAAAGACTCTCGAGTTGCCGCCCGTCGGTCTCCGAGCTCCGTGCAGTAGTGATCCCCAGCGAACTGCCAGCAGGGCGAACGAGCGATCCCGCTCTCGGTCGGGGCGCCTGGCGTCGATCGGTGGTCGGTGGCTTGCGGGCAAGCTGCGCTGTGAGTGTGGGAACGAGTATGACGAGCCGTTGCCGCGACTCCCAGTCCACCTCGGCGGTGGCTGGGCCGGGCGGGCGTCTGCTCGGGCGAGTGCCGCCCCCGCCTCCTCGCAGGAAGTCCGCTCGCCGACACGCCGCCACGTGCACGCGTCAGTGACGCTGCCGAACCGATGGCCGGTGCCCGTTCCCGCCTCTGCTTTTCCTAGGGCAAAGCTGCTGCACGCCTCGTGATACTAGGCGGGCGACATGGTGGCGGTGATCCTGCCTCCGTCGCTGCGGTGCGTTGGGGCACGCATCGCCTCTTGGGCGCCCTGTCCTCCTCCCCCCAATAGACGTATGTTTCTGCGGGCCGCACCAGGATGGTGCTCCCCATCGCTTCACGCCACCCTG
>NW_027310701.1:30000-42500 GCF_047496795.1 Chiloscyllium punctatum
TGACACTTAGAATTTTTTCGGGTTGGTATAAATCAGTAACCACTGACACTTAGAATATTTTCGGGTCGGTACAAATCAGTAACCACTGACACTTAGAATATTTTCGGGTTGGTATAAATCAGTAACCACTGACACTTAGAATTTTTTCGAGTTGGTATAAATCAGTAACCACTGACACTTAGAATTTTTTCGGGTTGGTATAAATCAGTAACCACCGACACTTAGAATTTTTTCGAGTTGGTATAAATCAGTAACCACTGACACTTAGAATATTTTCGGGTTGGTATAAATCAGTAACCACCGACACTTAGAATATTTTCGAGTTGGTATAAATCAGTAACCACCGACACTTAGAATTTTTTCGAGTTGGTATAAATCAGTAACCACTGACACTTAGAATTTTTTCGGGTTGGTATAAATCAGTAACCACCGACACTTAGAATATTTTCGAGTTGGTATAAATCAGTAACCACTGACACTTAGAATTTTTTCGGGTCGGTATAAATCAGTAACCACTGACACTTAGAATTTTTTCGAGTTGGTATAAATCAGTAACCACTGACACTTAGAATATTTTCGGGTTGGTATAAATCAGTAACCACTGACACTTAGAATTTTTTCGACTTGGTATAAATCAGTAACCACTGACACTTAGAATTTTTTCGGGTTGGTATAAATCAGTAACCACTGACACTTAGAATATTTTCGGGTCGGTACAAATCAGTAACCACTGACACTTAGAATATTTTCGGGTTGGTATAAATCAGTAACCACTGACACTTAGAATTTTTTCGAGTTGGTATAAATCAGTAACCACTGACACTTAGAATTTTTTCGGGTTGGTATAAATCAGTAACCACCGACACTTAGAATATTTTCGGGTTGGTATAAATCAGTAACCACCGACACTTAGAATTTTTTCGGCTCAGTAGAAATCAGTAACCAAGCGCATTTTTGAATTGGTTACTGATTTCTCCGTTCGAGTTGCGGCTGCGGTTGGCTTCAAATAGTGGTGGGGGCTTAATTATCGCCGAGGGGAGCATGTCCCGGTGGTGTGGCCGAGGATGGAGTGCCTTTTGAAGGGGGTGTTTCTGAATTTGGACCCTTTTTGAGTTGCATGGCCGGATGGGTGTGGTTTTGAAGGGTGTGTCTGTCTGGAGTGGCACCGGCGTTGGTGTGAGGCTGAGGGTGGGCGTTCGGTTCCTGGTTAGGGATAGGGAAAGGGTGAGACTTAGCTTTAGTGCTCGTGCCCCCGATTTTGGTAATGTTTGACGTCAATTTTCCAAGGAGGCGAATGCAAGGCTTCAGAGGGACTTTGAGTGTTCGGGGGCGGGGTAGCTCAGCCGGATTTGCCCCGGCGGTTCTGCGGACGGTGTTGACTTCGAGGGCGGACCGGCCCCCGTGTTCAGTCCGAATATCGTGCATTGTTAACGGCGGGAAGTGTTCCAAAAGGGAATGGGATTGAATGTGACTGCTGAAGCCGACTTTGAGACCTGTAACGCGGGTAGCTCAGCCGGATTTGACCCGGCGGTTCTGGCGACGGTCTCGCCTTCGAGGGGGGAGCGCCCCGCGTGTTCAGGCCGAATTTTGTGCATTTCCATCGGCGGGAAGAGGTCCAAACGGGAATGGGATTGAATGTGACTGCTGAAGCCGACATTGAGACCTCTAACGCGGGTAGCTCGGCAGGATTTGACCCGGCGGTTCTGCCGAAGGTCTCACCTTCGAGGGGGGAGCGTCCCGCGTGTTCAGGCCGAATATCGTGCATTGTTAACGGCGGGAAGTGTTCCAAAAGGGAATGGGATTGAATGTGACTGCTGAAGCCGACATTGAGACCTCTAACGCGGGTAGCTCGGCCGGATTTGACCCGGCGGTTCTGGCGACGGTCTCGCCTTCGAGGGGGGAGCGTCCCGCGTGTTCAGGCCGAATTTTGTGCATTTCCATCGGCGGGAAGAGGTCCAAACGGGAATGGGATTGAATGTGACTGCTGAAGCCGACATTGAGACCTCTAACGCGGGTAGCTCGGCCGGATTTGACCCGGCGGTTCTGCCGAAGGTCTCACCTTCGAGGGGGGAGCCTCCCGCGTGTTCAGGCCGAATTTTGTGCATTTCCATCGGCGGGAAGAGGTCCAAACGGGAATGGGATTGAATGTGACTGCTGAAGCCGACATTGAGACCTCTAACGCGGGTAGCTCGGCCGGATTTGACCCGGCGGTTCTGCCGAAGGTCTCACCTTCGAGGGGGGAGCGCCCACCGTGTACAGGCCGATTTTCATGCATTTCCAACCGTGGGAAGGGGTCCGAAAGGGGATGGGGGTGAACGTGACTGCTCAACCCGACTTTGAGACCTGTAACGCGGGTAGCTCAGCCGGATTTGACCCGGCGGTTCTGGCGACGGTCTCGCCTTCGAGGGGGGAGCGTCCCGCGTGTTCAGGCCGAATTTTGTGCATTTCCATCGGCGGGAAGAGGTCCAAACGGGAATGGGATTGAATGTGACTGCTGAAGCCGACATTGAGACCTCTAACGCGGGTAGCTCGGCAGGATTTGACCCGGCGGTTCTGCCGAAGGTCTCACCTTCGAGGGGGGAGCGCCCACCGTGTACAGGCCGATTTTCATGCATTTCCAACCGTGGGAAGCGGTCCAAAAGGGGATGGGAGTGAACGTGACTGCTCATACCGACTTTGGCGCTTCCGAGCCGGGTAGCTCAGCCGGGTTTGACCCGGCGGGTCTGCCGACGGTCTCGCCTTCGAGGGGGGAGCGTCCCCCGTGTTCAGGCCGAATCTTGTGCATTTCGAACCGTGGGAAGTTGCCCAAAAGTCGATGGGAGTGAATGTGACTGCTCAACCCGACTTTGAGACTTGTAAGCCGGGTAGCTCAGCCGGGTTTGACCCGGCGGTTCTGCCGACGGTCTCGTCTTCGAGGCCGGTGCCTCCCCCGTGTACAGGCCGATTTTCGTGCATTTCCAACGGTGGGAAGTGGTCCAAAAGGGAATGGGGGTGGACGTGTCTGCTCATACCGACTTTGAGACTTGTAAGCCGGGTAGCTCAGCCGGGTTTGTTCCGGCGGTTCTGCCGACGGTCTCGTCATCGAGGGGGGAGCCTCCCCCGTGTCCAGGCCGATTTTCATGCATTTCCAACCGTGGGAAGTGGTCCAAAAGGGAATGGGGGTGAATGTGACTGCTCATACCGACTTTGAGACTTTTAAGCCGGGTAGCTCGGCCGGGTTTGACCCGGCGGTTCTGCCGACGGTCTCGTCTTCGAGGCGGGTGCCTCCCCCGTGTACAGGCCGATTTTCGTGCATTTCGAACCGTGGGAAGTGGTCTAAAAGTCGATGGGAGTGAACGTGACTGCTCAACCCGACTTTGAGACTTGTAAGCCGGGTAGCTCAGCCAGGTTTGACCCGGCGGTTCTGCCGACGGTCTCGCCTTCGAGGGCGGACCCTCCCCCGTGTACAGGCCGGTTTTCGTGCATTTCGAACCGTGGGAAGTGATCCAAAAGGGAATGGGGGTGAACGTGACTGCCCAACCCGGCTTTGAGACTTGTAAGCCGGGTAGCTCAGCCGGGTTGGACCCGGCGGTTCTGCCGACGGTCTCGACTTCGAGGCGGGTGCCTCCCCCGTGTACAGGCCGATTTTCATGCATTTGCAACGGTGGGAAGTTGCCCAAAAGTCGATGGGAGTGAATGTGACTGCTCAACCCGACTTCGAGACTTGTAAGCCGGGTAGCTCAGCCGGGTTTGACCCGGCGGTTCTGCCGACGGTCTCGCCTTCGAGGGGGGAGCCTCCCCCGTGTACAGGCCGATTTTCGTGCATTTCCAACGGTGGGAACAGGTTCAAAAGGGGATGGGAGTGATTGTGACTGCTCAACCCGACTCTAGGGCTTCTAACCCGGGTAGCCCGGCCGGGTTTGACCCGGCGGTTCTGCCGACGGTCTCGTCTTCGAGGCGGGTGCCTCCCCCGTATACAGGCCGATTTTCATGCATTTCGAACCGTGGGAAGTGGTCCAAAAGGGAATGGGGGTGGACGTGTCTGCTCATACCGACTTTGAGACTTGTAAGCCGGGTAGCTCAGCCGGGTTTGATCCGGCGGTTCTGCCGACGGTCTCGCCTTCGAGGGGGGAGCCTCCCCCGTGTTCAGTCCGATTTCCATGCATTTCCAACCGTGGGAAGTTGCCCAAAAGGGGATGGGAGTGAATGTGACTGCTCAACCCGACTTTGGCGCTTCCGAGCCGGGTAGCTCAGCCGGGTTTGACCCGGCGGTTCTGCCGACGGTCTCGTCTTCGAGGCGGGTGCCTCCCCCGTATACAGGCCGATTTTCATGCATTTCGAACCGTGGGAAGTGGTCCAAAAGGGAATGGGGGTGGACGTGTCTGCTCATACCGACTTTGAGACTTGTAAGCCGGGTAGCTCAGCCGGGTTTGATCCGGCGGTTCTGCCGACGGTCTCGCCTTCGAGGGGGGAGCCTCCCCCGTGTTCAGTCCGATTTCCATGCATTTCCAACCGTGGGAAGTTGCCCAAAAGGGGATGGGAGTGAATGTGACTGCTCAACCCGACTTTGGCGCTTCCGAGCCGGGTAGCTCAGCCGGGTTTGACCCGGCGGTTCTGCCGACGGTCTCGTCTTCGAGGCGGGTGCCTCCCCCGTGTACAGGCCGATTTTCATGCATTTGGAACCGTGGGAAGTGGTCCAAAAGGGAATGGGGGTGGACGTGACTGCTCATACCGACTTTGAGACTTGTAAGCCGGGTAGCTCAGCCGGGTTTGACCCGGCGGTTCTGCCGACGGTCTCGCCTTCGAGGGGGGAGCCTCCCCCGTGTTCAGTCCGATTTTCGTGCATTTCCCACGGTGGGAAATGGTATCTTTCATTACGGGGACAAGGGTCTGAAGCGGTGAAGTCAGTAACCGGCATAGTTAAGGAAAGGGTTCGAATTTTCTCAACAGTACGAAAAAAGTGAGCAGGGAAGCTAGAGAAGGTGTCAGTGAGTCCCAAACGAGTGAACCGCAAAACTTAGGGAAATGCCCGAAAGCGTTTTAAAGGGTGAAATCGGGAACGAGGAAATGATCGGAAAGTGCCTGAAAGTGCTAAATGAGTAAACAGAAAAACGAAGAAAAATGTTTGAAAAGAAGAAGTGAGTAACCAGGAAAACTTAGAAAAATGTTCAAAACGAAGAAATCAGTAACCAGGAAAACTTAGAAAAATGATCAAAAAGAAGAAATGAGTAACCAGGAAAACTTAGAAAAATGTTTAAAAAGAAGAAATCAGTAACCAGGAAAACTTAGGAAAATGTTTAAAAAGAAGAAATCAGTAACCAGAAAAACTGCGAAAAATGTTTAAAAAGAAGAAATGAGTAACCAGAAAAACTTAGAAAAATGTTTAAAAAGAAGAAATCAGTAACCAGGAAAACTTAGAAAAATGTTTAAAAAGAAGAAATCAGTAACCAGGAAAACTTAGAAAAATGTTATAAAAGAAGAAGTGAGTAACCAGAAAAACTTAGAAAAATGTTTAAAAAGAAGAAATCAGTAACCAGAAAAACTGCGAAAAATGTTTAAAAAGAAGAAATCAGTAACCAGACAAACTGCGAAAAATGTTTAAAAAGAAGAAATCAGTAACCAGGAAAACTTAGAAAAATGTTTAAAAAGAAGAAGTGAGTAACCAGAAAAACTTAGAAAAATGTTTAAAAAGAAGAAATCAGTAACCAGAAAAACTTAGAAAAATGTTTAAAAAGAAGAAATCAGTAACCAGAAAAACTGCGAAAAATGTTTAAAAAGAAGAAATCAGTAACCAGAAAAACTTAGAAAAATGTTTAAAAAGAAGAAGTGAGTAACCAGAAAAACTTAGAAAAATGTTTAAAAAGAAGAAATCAGTAACCAGAAAAACGGCGAAAAATGTTTAAAAAGAAGAAATCAGTAACCAGACAAACTGCGAAAAATGTTTAAAAAGAAGAAATCAGTAACCAGAAAAACTTAGAAAAATGTTTAAAAAGAAGAAATCAGTAACCAGAAAAACTTAGAAAAATGTTTCAAAAGAAGAAGTGAGTAACCAGAAAAACTTAGAAAAATGTTTAAAAAGAAGAAGTGAGTAACCAGAAAAACTTAGAAAAATGTTTAAAAAGAAGAAATCAGTAACCAGAAAAACTTAGAAAAATGTTTAAAAAGAAGAAATCAGTAACCAGAAAAACTGCGAAAAATGTTTAAAAAGAAGAAATCAGTAACCAGACAAACTGCGAAAAATGTTTAAAAAGAAGAAATCAGTAACCAGGAAAACTTAGAAAAATGTTTAAAAAGAAGAAGTCAGTAACCAGAAAAACTTAGAAAAATGTTTAAAAAGAAGAAATCAGTAACCAGAAAAACTTAGAAAAATGTTTAAAAAGAAGAAATCAGTAACCAGAAAAACTGCGAAAAATGTTTAAAAAGAAGAAATCAGTAACCAGAAAAACTTAGAAAAATGTTTAAAAAGAAGAAGTGAGTAACCAGAAAAACTTAGAAAAATGTTTAAAAAGAAGAAATCAGTAACCAGAAAAACGGCGAAAAATGTTTAAAAAGAAGAAATCAGTAACCAGACAAACTGCGAAAAATGTTTAAAAAGAAGAAATCAGTAACCAGAAAAACTTAGAAAAATGTTTCAAAAGAAGAAGTGAGTAACCAGAAAAACTTAGAAAAATGTTTAAAAAGAAGAAGTGAGTAACCAGAAAAACTTAGAAAAATGTTTAAAAAGAAGAAATCAGTAACCAGAAAAACTTAGAAAAATGTTTAAAAAGAAGAAATCAGTAACCAGAAAAACTGCGAAAAATGTTTAAAAAGAAGAAATCAGTAACCAGACAAACTGCGAAAAATGTTTAAAAAGAAGAAATCAGTAACCAGGAAAACTTAGAAAAATGTTTAAAAAGAAGAAGTGAGTAACCAGAAAAACTTAGAAAAATGTTTAAAAAGAAGAAATCAGTAACCAGAAAAACTTAGAAAAATGTTTAAAAAGAAGAAATCAGTAACCAGAAAAACTGCGAAAAATGTTTAAAAAGAAGAAATCAGTAACCAGAAAAACTTAGAAAAATGTTTAAAAAGAAGAAGTGAGTAACCAGAAAAACTTAGAAAAATGTTTAAAAAGAAGAAATCAGTAACCAGAAAAACGGCGAAAAATGTTTAAAAAGAAGAAATCAGTAACCAGACAAACTGCGAAAAATGTTTAAAAAGAAGAAATCAGTAACCAGAAAAACTTAGAAAAATGTTTCAAAAGAAGAAGTGAGTAACCAGAAAAACTTAGAAAAATGTTTAAAAAGAAGAAGTGAGTAACCAGAAAAACTTAGAAAAATGTTTAAAAAGAAGAAATCAGTAACCAGAAAAACTTAGAAAAATGTTTAAAAAGAAGAAATCAGTAACCAGAAAAACTTAGAAAAATGTTTAAAAAGAAGAAATCAGTAACCAGAAAAACTGCGAAAAATGTTTAAAAAGAAGAAATCAGTAACCAGACAAACTGCGAAAAATGTTTAAAAAGAAGAAATCAGTAACCAGGAAAACTTAGAAAAATGTTTAAAAAGAAGAAGTGAGTAACCAGAAAAACTTAGAAAAATGTTTAAAAAGAAGAAATCAGTAACCAGAAAAACTTAGAAAAATGTTTAAAAAGAAGAAATCAGTAACCAGAAAAACTGCGAAAAATGTTTAAAAAGAAGAAATCAGTAACCAGAAAAACTTAGAAAAATGTTTAAAAAGAAGAAGTGAGTAACCAGAAAAACTTAGAAAAATGTTTAAAAAGAAGAAATCAGTAACCAGAAAAACGGCGAAAAATGTTTAAAAAGAAGAAATCAGTAACCAGACAAACTGCGAAAAATGTTTAAAAAGAAGAAATCAGTAACCAGAAAAACTTAGAAAAATGTTTAAAAAGAAGAAATCAGTAACCAGAAAAACTTAGAAAAATGTTTCAAAAGAAGAAGTGAGTAACCAGAAAAACTTAGAAAAATGTTTAAAAAGAAGAAGTGAGTAACCAGAAAAACTTAGAAAAATGTTTAAAAAGAAGAAATCAGTAACCAGAAAAACTTAGAAAAATGTTTAAAAAGAAGAAATCAGTAACCAGAAAAACTTAGAAAAATGTTTAAAAAGAAGAAATCAGTAACCAGGAAAACTTAGAAAAATGTTTAAAAAGAAGAAATCAGTAACCAGAAAAACTGCGAAAAATGTTTAAAAAGAAGAAATGAGTAACCAGGAAAACTTAGAAAAATGTTTAAAAAGAAGAAGTGAGTAACCAGAAAAACTTAGAAAAATGTTTAAAAAGAAGAAATCAGTAACCAGACAAACTTAGAAAAATGTTTAAAAAGAAGAAATCATTAACCAGACAAACTGCGAAAAATGTTTAAAAAGAAGAAATCAGTAACCAGAAAAACTTAGAAAAATGTTTAAAAAGAAGAAATCAGTAACCAGAAAAACTTAGAAAAATGTTTAAAAAGAAGAAATCAGTAACCAGGAAAACTTAGAAAAATGTTTAAAAAGAAGAAGTGAGTAACCAGAAAAACTTAGAAAAATGTTTAAAAAGAAGAAATCAGTAACCAGAAAAACGGCGAAAAATGTTTAAAAAGAAGAAATCAGTAACCAGACAAACTGCGAAAAATGTTTAAAAAGAAGAAGTCAGTAACCAGAAAAACTTAGAAAAATGTTTAAAAAGAAGAAATGAGTAACCAGAAAAACTTAGAAAAATGTTTAAAAAGAAGAAATCAGTAACCAGAAAAACTTAGAAAAATGTTTAAAAAGAAGAAGTGAGTAACCAGGAAAACTTAGAAAAATGTTTAAAAAGAAGAAATGAGTAACCAGAAAAACTTAGAAAAATGTTTAAAAAGAAGAAATCAGTAACCAGAAAAACTTAGAAAAATGTTTAAAAAGAAGAAATGAGTAACCAGAAAAACTTAGAAAAATGTTTAAAAAGAAGAAATCAGTAACCAGAAAAACGGCGAAAAATGTTTAAAAAGAAGAAATCAGTAACCAGAAAAACGGCGAAAAATGTTTAAAAAGAAGAAATCAGTAACCAGAAAAACTTAGAAAAATGTTTAAAAAGAAGAAGTGAGTAACCAGAAAAACTTAGAAAAATGTTTAAAAAGAAGAAATGAGTAACCAGAAAAACTTAGAAAAATGTTTAAAAAGAAGAAATCAGTAACCAGAAAAACTTAGAAAAATGTTTAAAAAGAAGAAATGAGTAACCAGAAAAACGGCGAAAAATGTTTAAAAAGAAGAAATCAGTAACCAGAAAAACGGCGAAAAATGTTTAAAAAGAAGAAATCAGTAACCAGACAAACTGCGAAAAATGTTTAAAAAGAAGAAATCAGTAACCAGAAAAACTTAGAAAAATGTTTAAAAAGAAGAAATCAGTAACCAGGAAAACTTGGAAAAAAACACTTAGAAAAATTTTCAGCAAAGTGTGAAAAATATTCTAAGTGTCAGCGGAGGAAAATGCTGCAGCATCGGGAAAGATTCGCAAACTTACACCGAACATGTGCTCCGAAGTGCCGGAGGAATTGGGTGAATTGAGCCCGGCAAATGGCCAGCTGTCGTTTTGTGCCTGCAGCCCGAAAACTTTAACTTTGTCTGTCGCGGAAGTCCGGACCGAGAAAAATCCAAACGGTTTTGACCGGACCGAGTTCCAGACCGATGCAGTCAAATTTGGAATTCAGACCCATTCAGTGCCACTTGTAGTTTTTCCGCAGTGAGGTTGGCGGGGTACCCGGAGATATATGGGAACACGATTTTTAGAACAAAATGGCGGCGCGGGACCGTTCTGAAAGGCATCCGAAAAACGGTTCCACGGGCATAGCACTTTAATGACAGGTATGAGTGCATGCCGGAGAGCTCTTGGAAGTCGAATTTTTGACACTTTGTCAATTTTTTGACAGATTTGACAAACTCTTTCTGTCTGTTCTAAGAGTCAGTCAGAGACTTGTGCGGCGGTCTTTTGACACTATTGGAGGGCGGGCAAACCCCACGTTGACTCCGGCCGTCCCTCCACAGGCGCTCGTGTCCAAAATGAAGGCGAGAGACGCGAGTGGCCTGGTTCCCTTGGGTGTTGCCAAGAAGGCTGCGGGCTGACCGTTGCCTGAGCACTCCCTAAAGCCTCTTGTGATGAGAGCAGACCTCGCCTGCCGCACGACCGGCTCTGGGAGTCGTTGGGCCGCTATTTGTGAATAGTCTGGTCCTCCTCTGCCACCCGGACAAGCGCGATGGCTCTGCCGCCCTGCGGTGCTCGTCACCCAGGTTTGGGGAACACGATACTCGTAACAAAAATAAAAGGCGGCTCGGGACCTGCAGGCGAAAGGGGTCCCGTGGTGCTAAGCACGTCGACTTCGGGTCTCGGTGCAAGCCGGAGAGCTCACGGAAGTCTAAAGTTTTCGGCACGTGGTCGAATCTTTTCAAAGGCTTACCCGGCTCTTTCCGTCCATTCTGAGAGTAAGTCAGAGGCCGGTGCGGAGGTCTCTTGACAATCGGAGGGGGTGGTGGCCCTCCGCAGGCGCTCGTGTCGAAAATGAAGGCGAGAGACGCGAGTGGCCTGGTTCCCCTGGGTGTTGCCAGGAAGGCTGCGGGCTGACCCTTGCCTGAGCACTCCCTAAAGCCTCTTGTGATGAGAGCAGACCTCGCGCGCCGCACGACCGGCTCTGGGAGTCGTTGGGCCGCTATCTGTGAATAGTCTGGTCCTCCTCTGCCACCCGGCCAAGTGCGATGGCTCTGCCGCCCTGCGGTGCTCGTCACGCAGGTATGGGGCACACGATGCTCGTAACAGCAAATAAAGGCGGCTCGGGACCTGCAGGCGAAAGGGGTCCCGTGGTGCTTAGCACGTCGACTTCGGGTCTCGGTGCAAGCCGGAGAGCTCACGGAAGTCTAAAGTTTTCGGCACGTGGTCGAATCTTTTGAAAGGCTTACCCGGCTCTTTCCGTCCATTCTGAGAGTCAGTCAGAGGCCGGTGCGGCGGTCTATTGACGACCGGAGGCTCCCATGGGTGTTGCGATGAGGGTGGAGGGCACAGAACCTTGCCTTAGCACTCCCTAATAAAGCCTCTTGTGAAGAGAGCAGACCTCGCGCGCCGCACGACCGGCTCTGGGAGTCGTTGGGCCGCTATCTGTGAATAGTCTGGTCCTCCTCTGCCACCCGGCCAAGTGCGATGGCTCTGCCGCCCTGCGGTGCTCGTCACGCAGGTATGGGGCACACGATGCTCGTAACAGCAAATAAAGGCGGCTCGGGACCTGCAGGCGAAAGGGGTCCCGTGGTGCTTAGCACGTCGACTTCGGGTCTCGGTGCAAGCCGGAGAGCTCACGGAAGTCTAAAGTTTTCGGCACGTGGTCGAATCTTTTGAAAGGCTTACCCGGCTCTTTCCGTCCATTCTGAGAGTCAGTCAGAGGCCGGTGCGGCGGTCTATTGACGACCGGAGGCTCCCATGGGTGTTGCGATGAGGGTGGAGGGCACAGAACCTTGCCTTAGCACTCCCTAATAAAGCCTCTTGTGAAGAGAGCAGACCTCGCGCGCCGCACGACCGGCTCTGGGAGTCGTTGGGCC
This sequence comes from Chiloscyllium punctatum, assembly GCF_047496795.1. Taxonomy (NCBI): domain Eukaryota; kingdom Metazoa; phylum Chordata; class Chondrichthyes; order Orectolobiformes; family Hemiscylliidae; genus Chiloscyllium; species Chiloscyllium punctatum. The sequence goes on from NW_027310701.1 coordinate 41,509, forward strand.
GCTATCTGTGAATAGTCTGGTCCTCCTCTGCCACCCGGCCAAGTGCGATGGCTCTGCCGCCCTGCGGTGCTCGTCACGCAGGTATGGGGCACACGATGCTCGTAACAGCAAATAAAGGCGGCTCGGGACCTGCAGGCGAAAGGGGTCCCGTGGTGCTTCGCACGTCGACTTCGGGTCTCGGTGCAAGCCGGAGAGCTCACGGAAGTCTAAAGTTTTCGGCACGTGGTCGAATCTTTTGAAAGGCTTACCCGGCTCTTTCCGTCCATTCTGAGAGTCAGTCAGAGGCCGGTGCGGCGGTCTATTGACGACCGGAGGCTCCCATGGGTGTTGCGATGAGGGTGGAGGGCACAGAACCTTGCCTTAGCACTCCCTAATAAAGCCTCTTGTGAAGAGAGCAGACCTCGCGCACCGCACGACCGGCTCTGGGAGTCGTTGGGCCGCTATCTGTGAATAGTCGGGTCCTCCTCTGCCACCCGGCCAAGTGCGATGGCTCTGCCGCCCTGCGGTGCTTGTCACGCAGGTATGGGGCACACGATGCTCGTAACAGCAAATAAAGGCGGCTCGGGACCTGCAGGCGAAAGGGGTCCCGTGGTGCTTAGCACGTCGACTTCGGGTCTCGGTGCAAGCCGGAGAGCTCACGGAAGTCTAAAGTTTTCGGCACGTGGTCGAATCTTTTGAAAGGCTTACCCGGCTCTTTCCGTCCATTCTGAGAGTCAGTCAGAGGCCGGTGCGGCGGTCTATTGACGACCGGAGGCTCCCATGGGTGTTGCGATGAGGGTGGAGGGCACAGAACCTTGCCTTAGCACTCCCTAATAAAGCCTCTTGTGAAGAGAGCAGACCTCGCGCGCCGCACGACCGGCTCTGGGAGTCGTTGGGCCGCTATCTGTGAATAGTCTGGTCCTCCTCTGCCACCCGGCTAAGTGCGATGGCTCTGCCGCCCTGCGGTGCTTGTCACGCAGGTATGGGGCACACGATGCTCGTAACAGCAAATA
>NW_027310701.1:47500-50000 GCF_047496795.1 Chiloscyllium punctatum
CACAACTCGAGCAAGTGAAAAAAAAAAGTAACAAATAAGAAAGGATCTCTGTCGGCTTGGGGGTACGCCCGTTTCCGTTTCAACTTGTCTCGCGAGGGTGGTTTCGGGGCCAGCAGGAGAGCTCGTCGGGGTAGCAGGCCCTGCAGCCGTGGTCACCGCCAAATCGCCACAACTCGAGCAAGTGAAAAAAAAAGTAACAAATAAGAAAGGATCGTCGGCTTGGGGGTACGCCCGTTTCCGTTTCAACTTGTCTCGCGAGGGTGGTTTCGGGGCCAGCAGGAGAGCTCGTCGGGGTAGCAGGCCCTGCAGCCGTGGTCACCGCCAAACCCCCCACAACTGTTGGGCGCCTACCTGCGCGGGGCAGGAGGACACTTTCCGATTTCAAATCTCCGTTTGCCGAGTCCACCCCGAACGCACGCGGGCGGGCGGGTTCGCATCACCCTTCGTCACAAGGGGCGAAGCCCGTTCCACCGTCTCGTCAGTAGTGCCGACCGGTCTGTGATCGACGAGGGGAGCCACACCAGGTCCGGCCCTGCTGCTTGGCGGCACCGCGTCGTCGGGAGCTCGCGACAGACGGAGGGTTTCGGTGTACTCTCCAGCCACGGGAAACGAAGCCGGTGATGCAGGCGCCGGTCTTTCGCTCCCAAATCGGCTGGGTTTACATCGTTGCTATCTAGTCACGCTCCCTTCAAACCCGACGGGGTACCTATTCCCCTCACCCGTCTGTGCGTATACAGCCTCTTTGCACTTGCGGGATGGGGGTGGTGGTTTAAAGACTCTCGAGTTGCCGCCCGTCGGTCTCCGAGCTCCGTGCAGTAGTGATCCCCAGCGAACTGCCAGCAGGGCGAACGAGCGATCCCGCTCTCGGTCGGGGCGCCTGGCGTCGATCGGTGGTCGGTGGCTTGCGGGCAAGCTGCGCTGTGAGTGTGGGAACGAGTATGACGAGCCGTTGCCGCGACTCCCAGTCCACCTCGGCGGTGGCTGGGCCGGGCGGGCGTCTGCTCGGGCGAGTGCCGCCCCCGCCTCCTCGCAGGAAGTCCGCTCGCCGACACGCCGCCACGTGCACGCGTCAGTGACGCTGCCGAACCGATGGCCGGTGCCCGTTCCCGCCTCTGCTTTTCCTAGGGCAAAGCTGCTGCACGCCTCGTGATACTAGGCGGGCGACATGGTGGCGGTGATCCTGCCTCCGTCGCTGCGGTGCGTTGGGGCACGCATCGCCTCTTGGGCGCCCTGTCCTCCTCCCCCCAATAGACGTATGTTTCTGCGGGCCGCACCAGGATGGTGCTCCCCATCGCTTCACGCCACCCTGCTCCGCCCGCACGCCGGCGTGCAGGTGGCTGTAGCTCAAGGTGGGGAGCGTATGTGCGGTCCGGGTCGCTTTCCTCTGGCGAGGGAGAGACCTAAAACAAACTCAGACAACTCTTGACGGTGGATCACTCGGCTCGTGCGTCGATGACGAACGCAGCTAGCTGCGAGAATTAATGTGAATTGCAGGACACATTGATCATCGACACTTTGAACGCACTTTGCGGCCCCGGGTTCTTCCCGGGGCCACGCCTGTCTGAGGGTCGTTTGGCAATCAATCGCACTCGCCTTGGCTGGCGAGAGCGCGGCTGGGGTGTCGCAGAGGACCCGTCCTCTTTGTCCCCCTAAGTTCAGACTCCGGAGCCCTCCGGCGTCGGAGCGCTTGGCCTTTCCCCCCCACCCTGCACATTCCGTTCGTCAGGCTCGACGCCATCCCCCCGCCGGGGAGCGCGGCCTGGCGTCCGTCTGTGTCGTGGCAGTGGGGCCAGCACGGCTGTCACCGGTCCCAGAATGGCTGTCGGTGGTTCACACTGTGTGTGTGTGCCAACCCTCCTGGTCTCTGGGACACGGAGCTGCCACGAAGTGTTGAGCCTCCAGTGGGGGGTCTGCCTAAGCTCTGCACGTCCGCATTGGGTCCGTCTCTCGGTTGGCTGGCAGTGGAAAGAGTGAAGGGAGCCGCGGAGGTCCGGTGCTGGTGCGCCGCCGGCCTGACCGTGGAGCTCGCCGGTTTGACACGCTGACCCGACTCGATGGTTGATCGATTGAGAGTGCTGGGAGCTGCAGGCCGCCCGCTGCTGCAGCCGCCCGTCTCGTGGTTCGTCCTCGGCCTTAAGTGGCCGGCGGGGCGTCTGATCCTGTCTCCCCTGCTGGCGCCGAGTGCCTGGCCGAGGGAGGAGGTTTTCGTCGAACGCTGTGACTTGGACGGTCGCACGCGCGTGGATCGCTGGCTCTTGGCTCTCCCGTTCAGTCCGCACGTTTTCCGCTCCGTCCTGCCACCGGTCTCGGGAGGTACGGAGGGGTTGGCGGGCGTGGTGTGTGCTCCGTCACCGTGCAGGCACACCTACCACGCCGTCGGCCGACCCCCGCACGGTCCTCCTGGCCATCGGGAGGACGGCGGAACGTCGGGCTGTCGGGGGCCAAGTCGCCAGAAGGCCACCGCTGTGTCTTCCGTACCCTGTCACCGTCGGCGTGCCTT
>NW_027310702.1:0-47500 GCF_047496795.1 Chiloscyllium punctatum
CCCCTCCCTCCCTCCCTCCCCCTCCCTCCCTCCCTCCCCCTCCCTCTCCCTCCCTCCCTCTCTCTCTCTCTCCCTCTCTCTCTCTCTCCCCTCCCTCTCCCTCCCTCCCCTCCCCCTCCCTCTCCCTCCCTCCCCTCTCCCTCCCTCCCTCTCTCTCTCTCTCCCTCTCTCTCCCTCTCCCTCCCTCCCTCTCTCCCTCTCTCTCACCTTCCCTCTATCCCTCTCACACGAGGACCGCAGCCGGAAGTCGATGGCGGACGCCTACAGCCGGAGGACCGGTCGCGGAGTCTATTTCCGGCGGCGGTGGGGCAGCAATGGCGGACGGGCCGGAAGTGCTCCTGCGTGTCGCTGCTGTGAGCGGCCATCTTTGATGCTGGCGGCAGCATCTGCCAGGACCTGCCCCATTCACCCACCAGGACCCAGTAAAACTGGTTTATTTGGTTAAATATTCCACCAGGGGTCAGTCCAACTGGTTTATTTGGTTAAATATTACACCAGGTAACAGTCCAACTGGTTTATTTGGTTATGTATCACACCAGGCCACAGTCCAACTGGTTTATTTGGTTAAAAATTACACCAGGTAACAGTCCAACTGGTTTATTTGGTTAAATGTCACACCACACCAGGTTACAGACCAACTGGATTATTTGGTTATGTATCGCACCAGGTTACAGTCCAACAAGTTTATTTGGTTAAATATCACATTAGGTTACAGTCCAACTGGTTTATTTGGTTAAGTATCACACCACACCAGGGTACAGTCTAACTGGTTTATCTAGAACAAAGAACAAAGAAAATGTACAGCTCAGGAACAGGCCCTTCGGCCCTCCAAACCTGAGCCGATCCTAACCCACTGTCTAAACCTGTCGGTCAATTCCTAAGCATTAGTATCCCTGTGCTCCCCACCTACTCTTGCATCTGTCCAGACGCATCTGAAATGAATCTCCCGTGCCTGCCTGTACCACCTCTGCTGGCGACGCGTTCCAGACGCCCACCACCCTCTGGGTGAAGTACTTGCCCCGTGTATCCCCCTTAAACCTTCCACCTCTCACCTTGAAAGCGTGACCTCTCAATATTGAATCCCTCACCCTGGGATAAAGCTTGTCTCTATCCACCCTGTCTATACCCTTCATGATTTTGTAAACCTCAATCAGGTCCCCCTCAATCTCCTTTTTTCTAGTGAAAATAAACCTAACCAACTCAACCTCTCTTCATAGCGAGCACCTTCGATACCAGGCAACGTCCTCGTAAACCTTCTCTACACCCTCTCCAAAGTGTCCACATCCTTTTGGGAATGTGGCGCCCAGAACTGTACACAGTATTCTAAATGCGGCCGAACCAGTGTCTTGTACAATGTTAACATGACCTGCCAGCTCTTATACTCAATACCCCGTCCAATGAAGGCAAGCAGACTATATACCATCTGTGCAGCAACCTTCAGGGTACAATGGGCCTGTACTCCCAGATCTCTCTGCTCACCAACTTTTCCCAAGGCTCTTCCGTTCATTGTATAATTCCCTCTAGAATTAGTCTTGCCTAAATGGATCACCCCACATTTGTCTGGATTGAACTCCATCTGCCCCTTCCCCGCCCAACTCTCCAGTCTATCTATATCCTCCTGTATTCTCTGACAGTCCCTTATGCTTTCTGCTACTCCACCAGTCTTCGTGTCATCTGCAAACTTACTGATCAGACCAACAGTGCCCTCTTCCAGATCATTTATGTATATCACAAATAACAGTGGCCCCAACACTGATCCCTGTGGAACACCACTGGTCACCTTTCTCCATTTCGGGAAACTCCCTTCAACTACTACTCTCTGTCTCCTGTTGCTCAACCAGTTCTTTATCCACCTGCGAGAACACCCTGCACACCATGTGACTTCACTTTCTCCATTAGTCTACCATGGGGAACCTTATCAAACACCTTACTAAAGTCCATGTATATGACATCTACAGCCCTTCCTTCATCTATCAACTTGGTCACCTCCTTGAAGAATTCTATTAAGTTGGTAAGGCACGACCTCCCCCACACAAAACCATGTTGCCCATCACTGATAAGCTCATTCCTTTCCAAATATAAATAGATCCTATCTCTCAGTCCCCTCTCCAGCAACTTCCCCACCACCAATATCAGACTCACTGGTCTGTAGTTACCTGGAATATCCCTTACTACCCTCCTTGTACAGGGGGACGACATGAGCAACCCTCCAGTCCTCCAGCACCTCACCTGTGTTTAAGGATGTTATCTGTCAGGGCCCCAGCTATTCCCTCTCTCGCCTCCCTCAGCAACCTGGGATAGATCCCATCTGGTCCTGGGGATTTGTCCACCTTAATAACCTCTAGCCTACCCAACACATCCTCCCGACTTATGTCAACGTGATCCAGACTTATCAAACCTCTATCTCTAATCTCAACATTCATCATGTTCCTCTCCTCATTGAACACTGACTCAATATAATCGTTCAGAATCTCACCCATTCTCTCAGGTTCGGCACACAGCCTCCCGTCATTATCCTTTAGTGGACCAATCCTTTCTCTAGTTACCCGCTTGCTTCTTATATAAGAATAAAATGCTTTGGGATTCTCCTTAATTCTGCTCACTAAAGCTCTTTCATGACCCCTTTTAGCCCACTTGATTCCTTGTTTAAGACTTGTCCTACTCTTCCGATATTCCTCCAGGGCCCATTCTGCTCTCAGCTGCCTAGACCTTATGTACGCTTCCCTTTTCCTCTTGGCTAGTCGTACAATTTCTCCTGTCACCCACGGTTCACCAATCTTGCCCTTCCTGTCCTTTGCCTTCACCAGGACATGTCTATCCTACACTATCGTTAACCTATCTTTGAAAGCCTCCCACATCTCAAATGTGGACTTCCCTTCAAATAGCTGTGTCCAATCCATATTTCCCAGCTCCTGCCTAATTTTGATATAATTGGCCTGGGCCCAGTTTAGTGTCTTCCCTTAGGACCACTCTTATCTTTATCTACGAGTATTCTAAACCTTACAGAATTGTGGTCACTGTTCCCAAAGAAATCCCCCACCGGAACTTCTACCACCCCTCGTTCCCCAGTCCCAGGTCCAATATGGCCCCTTCCCTCGTCGGACTATTGACATACTGCTCTAGAAAGCTCTCCTGGACGCTTCTTACAAATTCTACTCCATCCAGACCTCTGACGCTAAGTGTATCCCAGTCAATGTTGGGAAAATTAAAATCTCCCATCACCACTGCCCTATTGCCTCAACATCTTTCCATAATATGTTTACCTATTTGATCTTCTACCTCACAACAGGTTACAACAGGATCTGGACCAGATGGGCCAATGGGCTGAGAAGGGGCAGATGGAGTTTAATTCAGATCAATGTGAGGTGCTGCATTTTGGGAAAGCAAATCTTAGCAGGACTTATCCACTTAATGGTAAGGTCCTAGGGAGAGTTGCTGAACAAAGAGACCTTGGAGTGCAGGTTCATAGCTCCTTGAAAGTGGAGTCACAGGTCGATAGGATAGTGAAGGCAGCGTTTGGTATGGTCTCCTTTATTGGTCAGAGTATTGAGTACAGGGAGTTGGGAGGGTCATGTTGTGGCTGGACAGGACATTGGTTAGGGGCCACTGTTGGAATATTGTGTGCAATTCTGGTCTCCTTCCTATCGGAAAGATGTTGTGAAACTTGAAAGGGTTCAGGAAAGATTCACAAGGATGTTGGAGGGTTGGAGGATCTGAGCTACAGGGAGAGGCTGAACAGGCTGGGTCTGTTTTCCCTGGAGCGTCGGAGGGTGAGGGGGGACCTTATAGAGGTTTATAAAATCACGAGGGGGACATGGATAGGGTCAATAGACAAGGTCTTTTCCCCCTGGGGTGGGGGAGCCCAGAACTAGAGGGTTATAAAATCACGAGGGGGACATGGATAGGGTAAATAGACAAGGTCTTTTCCCCCTGGGGTGGGGGAGTCCAGAACTAGAGGGTTATAAAATCACGAGGGGGACATGGATAGGGTAAATAGACAAGGTCTTTTCCCCCTGGGGTGGGGGAGCCCAGAACTAGAGGGTTATAAAATCACGAGGGGGACATGGAGAGGGTAAATAGACAAGGTCTTTTCCCCCTGGGGTGGGGGAGCCCAGAACTAGAGGGTTATAAAATCACGAGGGGGACATGGATAGGGTAAATAGACAAGGTCTTTTCCCCCTGGGGTGGGGGAGCCCAGAACTAGAGGGTTATAAAATCACGAGGGGGACATGGATAGGGTAAATAGACAAGGTCTTTTCCCCCCTGGGTTGGGGGAGTCCAGAACTAGAGGGGCAGAGGTTTAGGGTGAGAGGAGAAAGATATAAAAGAGACTGAAGGGGTAACGTTTTCCCCCCAGAGGGTGGTCCGTGTATGGAATGAGATGCCAGAGGATGTGGTGGAATCTGGGACAATGACAACATTGAAGAGGCATTGGGATGGGTATATGAATAGGAAGGGTTTGGAGGGATAGGGGCTGGGTACGGGCAGGTGGGACTAGATTGGGGTTGGGATAACCGGGCTAGCACGGACGGGTCGGACCGAAGGGTCTGTTTCCATGACTCTCTGGCTCCCTCTCACTGGTGGGAGGCCTGTAATACAGCCCCACCAATGTAACTACACCCTAATTTCTCAGCTCCACCCATAATGCCTCACTGTCAAAGACCACCATAGTGTCCTCCTTTAGCACAGCCGTGATATCGTCCCTGACCCGCAATGCAACACCCCCCCCCCCCCCCCCCCCCCTTTTACTTCCCTCCCTGTCCTGTCTGAAGCATCTATATCCTGGAACATTTCGTTGCCAATCATCGTGCCCTTCCTTCAGCCAAGTCTCTGTGATGGCAATAACGTCATACTCCCAGGTTCCAATCCAAGCCCTGAGTTTATCTGTGTTACCCACGATACTCCCTGCATGAAAGTAGATGCATTTGAGGCCACTCGTTCTTTTGCACTCACCTGCTCCCTGCCTCCTCTCCCTTTATTACTGCTATCTCCATGGTCCTTACAGTCTCCAGTTTCCACCTCTCTGCCGACTTGTTTTCGCTTCTGGTCCCCAGCCCCCTGCCACATTAGTTTAAAACAGCAAAAAACTCCCCCAAGGACATTGGTACCGGTCTGGTTCAGACGTGGACGGTCCCATTTTGTAATCGTCCCACCTTCCCCCAGAACCGGTCCCAATGTCCAACAAGTCCGATCCCCTCCCTCCTAGACCATCCCTCAAGCCACGTGTCCATCCTGCCTGGTTTTTCATTTCTACACTGGCTAGCACGTGGCGCTGGTCGGACTCCCCAGACCACTACCTTCGAGGTCCTCCCCTTTAACATCTCTCCTGGCTCCCTGAATTCTTCTTTCAGGACCTCAGCTCGCTTGTATCGTTGGTGCCTCGCTGCACCAAGACAACTGGCTGTTCACCCTCCCCTTTTGGAACGCTCTGCAGCCGATCGGTGACTCCCTGACCCCATCTCCTGGGAGGTAACATACCATCTGGGAGTCCCATTTTCACCCACAGACCTGCCGATCTACTCCCCCCCCTCACAATAGAATCCCCCATGACAATAGCCCTATGAATCATTTTCCTGCCCTTCTGAACAGCAGTGCCCCCCCCCACCCCCCCGACAGTGCCCTGATCTTGACAATAGTTGCCCTCCCCCAGTGAGCCATCTTCCCCCCAACACTATCCAAAACGGTATCGCTGTTTTGGAGGGAGGTGACCGCAGGGGACACCAGCACCGCCTCCCGGCACGGTCTCTGCCTTTTGGTCACCCCGTTCCCTGTCTCCCTCAGCAATCCGAACCTGCGGGGTGACCAGTTCACTAACCGTGCTGGTCCACGACCCCCTCAGCATCACGGATACTCCACGGTGAGTCCATCCACAGCTCCAGAGCCGTCATACGATCCAACAGGAGCTGGAGATGGACACACTTCTTGGAAGTGGAAGACTCAGGAAGGTCAGCCACGTCCCTGAGCTCCCACATCAAGGAAAAGGCACCTGCCAAGGGTTACATTGGTTAAACATCGCACGACACCAGGTTACAGGGAAACTGGTTCATTTGGTTAAACATCGCACGACACCAGGTTACAGGGAAACTGGTTCATTTGGTTAAATATCACACTGCACCAGGTTACAGGGAAACTGGTTCATTTGGTTAAATATCACACAACACCAGGTTACAGGGAAACTGGTTCATTTGGTTAAACATCACACGACACCAGGTTACAGGGAAACTGGTTCATTTAGTTAAATATCACACTGACCAGGTTAGAGGGAAACTGGTTCATTTGGTTAAATATCACACTGCACCAGGTTACAGGGAAACTGGTTCATTTAGTTAAACATCACACGACACCAGGTTACAGGGAAACTGGTTCATTTAGTTAAATATCACACGACACCAGGTTACAGGGAAACTGGTTTATTTGGTTAAATATCACACTGACCAGGTTAGAGGGAAACTGGTTCATTTAGTTAAATATCATACGACACCAGGTTACAGGGAAACTAGTTCATTTGGTTAAATATCACACTGACCAGGTTACAGGGAAACGGGATCATTTAGTTAAATATCACACTGACCAGGTTACAGGGAAACTGGTTCAGTTGGTTAAACATCACACGGCACCAGGTTACAGGGAAACTGGTTCATTTGGTTAAATATCACACTGACCAGGTTACAGGGAAACTGGTTCAGTTGGTTAAACATCACACGACACCAGGTTACAGGGAAACTAGTTCATTTGGTCAAATATCACACTGACCAGGTTACTGTCCAACGGTATACACACTAAATGGTTGAGTTGCTTAAATATCATGCCAAACCAGGTACCAATCCAACTGGTTCATTTGGTATCAGTGTAAATTATTATCGGTGTAAATTACAGTTGGTGCAAATTACAGTCGGTGTAAATTAGTATCGATGTAAATTACTGTCAGTGTAAATTATTATCGGTGTAAATTGTTATCGGTGTAAATTACTGTCGGTGTAAATTAGTATCGGTGTAAATTATTATCAGTGTAAATTACTGTCGGTGTAAATTATTATTAGTGAAAATTATTATCGGTGTAAATTATTATCGGAGTAAATTACTGTCAGTGTAAATTATTATCAGTGAAAATTATTATCGGTGTAATTTACTGTCGGTGTAAATTATTATCAGTGTAAGTTATTGTCGATGTAAATTATTATCGGTGTAAATAATTATCGGTGTAAATTATTATCAGTGTAAATTAGTATCGATGTAAATTACTGTCAGTGTAAATTAGTATCGGTGTAAATTACTGTCGGTGTAAATTATTATCAGTGAAAATTATTATCGGTGTAAATTACTGTCAGTGTAAATTATTATCAATGAAAATTATTATCGGTGTAAATTACTATCGGTGTAAATTATTATCGGCGCAATTTACTGTCGGTGTAAATTATTATCAGTGTAAATTATTGTCGATGTAAATTATTACCGGTGTAAATAATTATCGGTGTAAATTACTGTTTGTGTAAATTATAATAGGTGTAAATTATTATCGGAGTAAATTATAATTGGTGTAAATTATTATCGATGTAAATTACTGTTGGTGTAAATTATTATCGGTGTAAATTACTGTTGGTATAAATTATTTTCAGTGTAAATTTTTATCAGTGTAAATTATTGTCGGTGTAAATGACTGACTGTGTAAATTATTATCAGTGTAAATTATTATCGGTGTAAATTACTATGGATGTAAATTATTGTCAGTGTAAATAATTATCGGTGTAAATTATTATCGGTGCAAATTATTATCAGTGTAATTTACTGTCGGTGTAAATGATTATCGGTGTAAATTATTGTCGGTGTAAATTATTATCGGTGTAGATAATTATCGGTGTAAATTACTGTCGGTATAAATTATTTTCAGTGTAAATTTATATCAGTGTAAATTAGTATCGATGTAAATTACTGTCGGCGTAAATTGTTACCGGTGTAAATTATTATCGGGGTAAATAATTATCATTGTAAATTACTGTCGGTGTAAATTTTTATCAGTGCAAATTATTATCAGTGCAAATTATTATCCGTGTAAATTATTTTCAGTGTAAATTATTATCGGTTTAAATTATTATCAGTGTAAATAATTATCGGTGTAAATTACTGTCGGTGTAAATTATTATCGGTGTAAATTACTGTCGGTCAAAATTATTATCAGTGTAAATTACTATCGGTGTAAATTTTTATCAGTGCAAATTATTATCAGTGTAAATTATTTTCAGTGTAAATTATTATCAGTTTAAATTACTGTTGGTGTAAATTATTATCGGTGTAAATTATTGTCGGTGTAAATTATTATCAGTGTAAATTATTATCAATGTAAATTACTGTCAGTTTAAATTATTATCAGTGTAAATTATTATCAGTGAAAATTACTGTCGTGTAAATTATTGTCGGTGTAAATTATTATCGATGCAAATTATTATCGGTCTAAATTACTGCCGGTGTAAATTATTGTCGGTGTAAATGACTGTCTGTGTAAATTATTATCAGTGTAAATTATTATCGGTGTAAATTACTATGGATGTAAATTATTGTCAGTGTAAATTATTATCGGTGTAAATTATTGTCGGTGTAAATGACTGGCTGTGTAAATTATTATCAATGTAAATTATTATCGGTGTAAATTACTGTCGGTGTTAATTATTATCATTGCAAATTATTATCAATGTAAATTATTTTCAATGTAAATTATTATCGGTGTAAATTATTATCAGTGTAAATTACTGTCGGTGTAAATTATTATCAGTGTAAATTATTGTCAGTGTAAATTACTGTCGGTGTAAATTATTATCGGTGTAAATTATTGTCAGTGTAAATTACTGTCGGTGTAAATTATTATCAGTGTAAATTATTATCAGTGTAAATGACTGTCGGTGTAAATTATTATCGGTGTAAATTACTGTCGGTGTAAATTATTATCCGTGTAAATTATTATCGGTGAAAATTACTGTTGGTGTAAATGACTTTCAGTGTAAATTTTTATCAGTGTAAATTATTGTCGGTGTAAATGACTGACTGTGTAAATTATTATCAGTGTAAATTATTATCGGTGTAAATTACTATGGATGTAAATTATTGTCAGTGTAAATAATTATCGGTGTAAATTATTATCGGTGCAAATTATTATCAGTGTAATTTACTGTCGGTGTAAATGATTATCGGTGTAAATTATTGTCGGTGTAAATTATTATCGGTGTAGATAATTATCGGTGTAAATTACGGTCGGTATAAATTATTTTCAGTGTAAATTTTTATCAGTGTAAATTAGTATCGATGTAAATAACTGTCGGTGTAAATTAGTATCAGTGTAAATTATTATCGGTGTAAATTATTATCAGTGTAAATTACTGTCGGTGTAAATTTTATTAGTGAAAATTATTATCGGTGTAAATTATTATCGGAGTAAATTACTGTCAGTGTAAATTATTATCAGTGAAAATTATTATCGGTGTTAATTACTACCGGTGTAAATTATTATCGGTGTAATTTACTGTCGGTGTAAATTATTATCAGTGTAAGTTATTGTCGATGTAAATTATTATCGGTGTAAATAATTATCGGTGTAAATTATTATCAGTGTAAATTAGTATCGGTGTAAATTACTGTCGGTGTAAATTATTATCAGTGAAAATTATTATCGGTGTAAATTACTGTCAGTGTAAATTATTATCAGTGTAAATTACTATTGGTGTAAATTATTATCGGTGCAATTTACTGTCGGTGTAAACTATTATCAGTGTAAATAATTGTCGATGTAAATTATTATCGTTATAAATAATTATCGGTGTAAATTACGGTTTGTGTAAATTATAATTGGTGTAAATTATTATCGCAGTAAATTATTATCGGTGTAAATTATTATCGGTGTAAATTACTGTTGGTATAAATTATTTTCAGTGTAAATTTTTATCAGTGTAAATTATTGTCGGTGTAAATTATTATCGGTGTAAATTACTGTTGGTATAAATTATTTTCAGTGGAAATTTTTATCAGTGTAAATTATTGTCGGTGTAAATGACTGACTGTGTAAATTATTATCAATGTAAATTATGATCGGTGTAAATTACTATGGATGTAAATTATTGTCAGTGTAAATAATTATCGGTGTAAATTATTATCGGTGCAAATTATTATCAGTGTAAATTACTGTCGGTGTAAATGATTATCGGTGTAAATTATTGTCGGTGTAGATAATTATCGGTGTAAATTACTGTCGGTATAAATTATTTTCAGTGTAAATTTATATCAGTGTAAATTAGTATTGATGTAAATTACTGTCGGTGTAAATTATTATCGGTGTAAATTACTGTCGGTGTAAATTTTTATCAGTGCAAATTATTATCAGTGCAAATTATTATCAGTGTGCATTATTTTCAGTGTAAATTATTATCGGTTTAAATTATTATCAGTGTAAATAATTATCGGTGTAAATTACTGTCGGTGTAAATTATTATCAGTGTAAATTACTGTCGGTCTAAATTATTATCAGTGTAAATTACTATCGGTGTAAATTTTTATCAGTGCAAATTATTATCAGTGTAAATTATTTTCAGTGTAAATTATTATCGGTGTAAATTACTGTTGGTGTAAATTATTATCGGTGTAAATTATTGTCGGTGTAAATTATTATCAATGTAAATTACTGTCAGTGTAAATTATTATCAGTGTAAATTATTATCAGTGAAAATTACTGTCGTGTAAATTATTGTCGGTGTAAATTATTATCAATGCAAATTATTATCGGTCTAAATTACTGCCGGTGTAAATTATTGTCGGTGTAAATGACTGTCTGTGTAAATTATTATCGGTGTAAATTATTGTCGGTGTAAATGACTGGCTGTGTAAATTATTATCAGTGTAAATTATTATCGGTGTAAATTACTGTCGGTGTTAATTATTATCATTGCAAATTATTATCGATGTAAATTATTTTCAATGTAAATTATTATCGGTGTAAATTATTATCAGTGTAAATTATTGTCGGTGTAAATGACTGACTGTGTAAATTATTATCAGTGTAAATTATTATCGGTGTAAATTACTATGGATGTAAATTATTGTCAGTGTAAATAATTATCGGTGTAAATTATTATCGGTGGAAATTATTATCAGTGTAATTTACTGTCGGTGTAAATGATTATCGGTGTAAATTATTGTCGGTGTAAATTATTATCGGTGTAGATAATTATCGGTGTAAATTACTGTCGGTATAAATTATTTTCAGTGTAAATTTATATCAGTGTAAATTAGTATCGATGTAAATTACTGTCGGCGTAAATTGTTACCGGTGTAAATTATTATCGGGGTAAATAATTATCATTGTAAATTACTGTCGGTGTAAATTTTTATCAGTGCAAATTATTATCAGTGCAAATTATTATCCGTGTAAATTATTTTCAGTGTAAATTATTATCGGTTTAAATTATTATCAGTGTAAATAATTATCGGTGTAAATTACTGTCGGTGTAAATTATTATCAGTATAAATTATTATCGGTGAAAATTACTGTCGGTGTAAATGACTTTCAGTGTAAATTATTATCAGTGTAAATTATTATCGATGTAAACTACTGTCAGTGTAAATTATTATCAGTGTAAATTATTATCAGTGAAAATTACTGTCGTGTAAATTATTGTCGGTGTAAATTATTATCAATGCAAATTATTATCGGTGTAAATTATTATCGGTGTAAATTACTGTCAGTGTAAATTATTATCAGTGTAAATTATTATCGGAGTAAATTATTATCAATGTAAATTATTATCAATGTAAATTACTCTCACTGTAAATTATTATCGGTGTAAATTATAATCGGCGTAAATTATTATCGGAGTAAATTATAACTGGTGTAAATTATTATCAGTGTAAATTACTGTCGGTGTAAATTATTATCAGTGTAAATTATTATCAATGTAAATTACTGTCAGTGTAAATTATTATCGGTGTAAATTATTGTCGGTGTAAATTATTATCAATGTAAATTACTGTCAGTGTAAATTATTATCGGTGTAAATTATTGTCGGTGTAAATTATTATCAGTGTAAATTATTATCAATGTAAATTACTGTCAGTGTAAATTATTATCGGTGTAAATTATTGTCGGTGTAAATTATTATCGGTGTAAATTACTGTCGGTATAAATTATTTTCAGTGTAAATTTTTATCAGTGTAAATTATTATCGATGTAAATGACTGTCGGTGTAAATTATTATCGGTGTAAGTTATTGTCGATGTAAATTATTATCGGTGTAAATAATTATCGGTGTAAAGTATTATCAGTGTAAATTATTATCGGTGTAAATTACTGTCGGTGTAAATTAGTATCGGTGTAAATTACTGTCGGTGTAAATTATTATCAGTGAAAATTATTATCGGTGTAAATAATTATCGGTGTAAATTACGGTTTGTGTAAATTATAATTGGTGTAAATTATTATCGGTGTAAATTATTATCAGTGTAAATTACTGTCGGTGTAAATGATTATCGGTGTAAATTATTATCGGTGTAGATAATTATCGGTGTAAATTACTGTTGGTATAAATTATTTTCAGTGTAAATTTTTATCAGTGTAAATTATTGTCGGTGTAAATGACGGACTTTGTAAATTATTATCAATGTAAATTATGATCGGTGTAAATTACTATGGATGTAAATTATTGTCAGTGTAAATAATTATCGGTGTAAATTATTATCGGTGCAAATTATTATCAGTGTAAATTACTGTCGGTGTAAATGATTATCGGTGTAAATTATTGTCGGTGTAAATTATTATCGGTGTAGATAATTATTGGTGTAAAGTATTATCGGAGTAAATTATTATCGGTGCAAATTATTATCAGTGTAAATTACTGTCGGTGTAAATGATTATCGGTGTAAATTATTGTCGGTGTAGATAATTATCGGTGTAAATTACTGTCGGTATAAATTATTTTCAGTGTAAATTTATATCAGTGTAAATTAGTATTGATGTAAATTACTGTCGGTGTAAATTATTATCGGTGTAAATTACTGTCGGTGTAAATTTTTATCAGTGCAAATTATTATCAGTGCAAATTATTATCAGTGTGCATTATTTTCAGTGTAAATTATTATCGGTTTAAATTATTATCAGTGTAAATAATTATCGGTGTAAATTACTATCGGTCTAAATTATTATCAGTGTAAATTATTATCGGTGTAAATTTTTATCAGTGCAAATTATTATCAGTGTAAATTATTTTCAGTGTAAATTATTATCGGTGTAAATTACTGTTGGTGTAAATTATTATCGGTGTAAATTATTGTCGGTGTAAATTATTATCAGTGTAAATTATTATCAATGTAAATTACTGTCAGTGTAAAATTATTATCAGTGTAAATTATTATCAGTGAAAATTACTGTCGTGTAAATTATTGTCGGTGTAAATTATTATCAATGCAAATTATTATCGGTCTAAATTACTCCCGGTGTAAATTATTATCGGTGTAAATTATTGTCAGTGTAAACTATTATCAATGTAAATTACTGTCAGTGTAAATTATTATTGGTGTAAATTATTATTGGAGTAAATTATTATCAATGTAAATTATTATCAATGTAAATTACTCTCACTGTAAATTATTATCGGTGTAAATTACTGTTGGTGTAAATTATTATCGGTGTAAATTATTGTCGGTGTAAATTATTATCAGTGTAAATTATTATCAATGTAAATTACTGTCAGTGTAAAATTATTATCAGTGTAAATTATTATCAGTGAAAATTACTGTCGTGTAAATTATTGTCGGTGTAAATTATTATCAATGCAAATTATTATCGGTCTAAATTACTCCCGGTGTAAATTATTATCGGTGTAAATTATTGTCAGTGTAAACTATTATCAATGTAAATTACTGTCAGTGTAAATTATTATTGGTGTAAATTATTATCGGAGTAAATTATTATCAATGTAAAT
This sequence comes from Chiloscyllium punctatum, assembly GCF_047496795.1. Classification (NCBI taxonomy): domain Eukaryota; kingdom Metazoa; phylum Chordata; class Chondrichthyes; order Orectolobiformes; family Hemiscylliidae; genus Chiloscyllium; species Chiloscyllium punctatum. The sequence continues at coordinate 13,956 of NW_027310702.1, forward strand.
TATTATCAATGTAAATTACTCTCACTGTAAATTACTGTCAGTGTAAATTATTATCGGAGTAAATTATTATCAATGTAAATTATTATCAATGTAAATTACTCTCACTGTAAATTATTATCGGTGTAAATTACTGTTGGTGTAAATTATTATCGGTGTAAATTATTGTCGGTGTAAATTATTATCAGTGTAAATTATTGTCAGTGTAAACTATTATCAATGTAAATTACTGTCAGTGTAAATTATTATTGGTGTAAATTATTATCGGAGTAAATTATTATCAATGTAAATTATTATCAATGTAAATTACTCTCACTGTAAATTATTATCGATGTAAATTACTGTTGGTGTAAATTATTATCGGTGTAAATTATTGTCGGTGTAAATTATTATCGGAGTAAATTATAATCGGTGTAAATTATTATCGATGTAAATTACTGTTGGTGTAAATTATTATCGGTGTAAATTATTGTCGGTGTAAATTATTATCGGTGTAAATTACTGTCGGTATAAATTATTTTCAGTGTAAATTTTTATCAGTGTAAATTAGTATCGGTGTAAATTACTATGGATGTGAATTATTGTCAGTGTAAATAATTATCGGTGTAAATTATTATCGGTGCAAATTATTATCAGTGCAAATTACTGTCGGTGTAAATGATTATCAGTGTAAATTATTGTCGGTGTAAATTATTATCGGTGTAGATAATTATCGGTGTAAATTACTGTCGGTATAAATTATTTTCTGTGTAAATTTTTATCAGTGTAAATTAGTATCGATCTAAAAAACTGTCGGTGTAAATTATTATCGGAGTAAATTACTGTCGTTGTAAATTGTTGCCGGTGTAAATTATTATCGGGGTAAATTATTATCAGTGTAAATAATTATCATTGTAAATTACTGTCGGTGTAAATTTTTATCAGTGCAAATTATTATCAGTGTAAATTATTTTCAATGTAAATTATTATCGGTGTAAATTATTATCAGTGTAAATTATTATCGGTGTAAATTACTGTTGGTCTAAATTATCATCAGTGTAAATTACTATCGGTGTAAATTTTTATCAGTGCAAATTAATATCGGTGTAAATTATTATCAGTGTAAATTATTGTCAGTGTAAATTATTATCAATGTAAATTACTGTCAGTGTAAATTATTATTGGTGTAAATTATTATCAGAGTAAATGATTATCAATGTAAATTATTATCAATGTAAATTACTCTCACTGTAAATTATTATTGGTGTAAATTATAATCGGTGTAAATTATTATCGGAGTAAATTATAAATGGTGTAAATTATTATCGATGTAAATGACTGTTGGTGTAAATTATTATCGGTGTAAATTATTATCAGTGTAAATTATTATCGGAGTAAATTACTGTCAGTGTAAATTATTATCGATGTAAATTACTGTTGGTGTAAATTATTATCGGTGTAAATTATTGTCGATGTAAATTATTATCGGTGTAAATTACTATGGTTGTAAATTATTGTCAGTGTAAATAATTATCGGTGTAAATTATTATCAGTGCAAATTATTATCAGTGTAAATTACTCTCGGTGTAAATGATTATCAGTGTAAATTATTGTCGGTGTAAATTATTATCGGTGTAGATAATTATCGGTGTAAATTACTGTCGGTATAAATTATTTTCAGTGTAAATTTTTATCAGTGTAAATTAGTATCGATGTAAATAACTGTCGGTGTAAATTAGTATCAATGTAAATTATTATCGGTGTAAAATATAATCGGTGTAAATTATTATTGGAGTAAATTATAAATGGTGTAAATTATTATCGATGTAAATTACTGTTGGTGTAAATTATTATCGGTGTAAATTATTGTCGGTGTAAATTATTATCGGTGTAAATTATTATCAATGTAAATTACTGTCAGTGTAAATTATTATCGATGTAAATTACTGTTGGTGTAAATTATTGTCGGTGTAAATTATTATCGGTGTAAATTACTATGGTTGTAAATTATTGTCAGTGTAAATAATTATCGGTGTAAATTATTATCGGTGCAAATTATTATCAGTGTAAATTACTGTCGGTGTAAATGATTATCAGTGTAAATTATTATCGGTGTAAATTATTATCAGTGTAAATTATTATCGGTGTAAATTACTGTCGGTGTAAATTAGTATCGGTGTAAATTACTGTCGGTGTAAATTATTATCAGTGAAAATTATTATCGGTGTAAATTACTGTCGGTGTAAATTATTATCAGTGAAAATTATTATCAGTGTAAATTACTATCGGTGTAAATTATTATCGGTGCAATTTACTGTCGGTGTAAACTATTATCAGTGTAAATTATTGTCGATGTAAATTATTATCGGTGTAAATAATTATCGGTGTAAATTACGGTTTGTGTAAATTATAATTGGTGTAAATTATTATCGGAGTAAATTATTATCTGTGTAAATTATTATCAGTGTAAATTACTGTCGGTGTAAATGATTATCGGTGTAAATTATTATCGGTGTAGATAATTATCGGTGTAAATTACTGTTGGTATAAATTATTTTCAGTGTAAATTTTTATCAGTGTAAATTAGTATCGATGTAAAAAACTGTCGGTGTAAATTAGTATCAGTGTAAATTATTATCGGTGTAAATTATTGTCGGTGTAAATGACTGACTGTGTAAATTATTATCAATGTAAATTATGATCGGTGTAAATTACTATGGATGTAAATTATTGTCAGTGTAAATAATTATCGGTGTAAATTATTATCGGTGCAAATTATTATCAGTGTAAATTACTGTCGGTGTAAATGATTATCAGTGTAAATTATTATCGGTGTAAATTATTGTCGGTGTAAATTATTATCAGTGTAAATTATTATCAATGTAAATTACTGTCAGTGTAAATTATTATCGGTGTAAATTATAATCGGTGTAAATTATTATTGGAGTAAATTGCTGTCGGTATAAATTATTTTCAGTGTAAATTATTATCAGTGTAAAATATTATTGGTGTAAATGATTATCAGTGTAAATTATTATCGGTGTAAATTACTGTCGGTATAAATTATTTTCAGTGTAAATTTTTATCAGTGTAAATTAGTATCGATGTAAATAACTGTCGGTGTAAATTATTATCGGTGTAAATTATTATCGGGGTAAATTATTATCAGTGTAAATAATTATCATTGTAAATTACTGTCGGTGTAAATTTTTATCAGTGCAAATTATTATCAGTGTAAATTATTTTCAGTGTAAATTATTATCGGTTTAAATTATTATCAGTGTAAATTATTATCGGTGTAAATTACTGTCGGTCTAAATTATTATCAGTGTAAATTACTATCGGTGTAAATTTTTATCAGTGCAAATTATTATCAGTGTAAATTATTTTCAGTGTAAATTATTATCGGTGTAAATTATTATCAGTGTAAATTATTATCAATGTAAATTACTGTCAGTGTAAATTATTATCGGAGTAAATTATTATCGGTGTAAATTATTGTCGGTGTAAATGACTGGCTGTGTAAATTATTATCAGTGTAAATTATTATCGGTGTAAATTACTGTCTGTTAATTATTATCATTGCAAATTATTATCAATGTAAATTATTTTCAGTGTAAATTATTATCGGTGTAAATTATTATCAGTGTAAATTACTGTCGCTGTAAATTATTATCAGTGTAAATTATTGTCGGTGTAAATTACTGTCGGTGTAAATTATTATCAGTGTAAATTATTATCGGTGTAAATTACTGTCGGTGTAAATGACTTTCAGTGTATATTATTATAAGTGTAAATTATTATCGATGTAAACTACTGTCGGTGTAAATTATTATCAGTGTTAATTATTATCAGTGAAAATTACTGTCGGTGTAAATTATTGTCGGTGTAAATTATTATCAATGCAAATTATTATCGGTCTAAATTACTGCCGGTGTAAATTATTATCGGTGTAAATTATTAACGGTGTAAATTTTTATCAGTGCAAATTATTGTCAGTGTAAATTATTTTCAGTGTAAATTATTATCGGTGTAAATTATTATCAGTGTAAATCATTATCGGTGTTAATTACTGTCGGTGTAAATTAATATCGGTGTAAATTATTATCAGTGTAAATTATTGTCGGTGTAAATTATTGTCGGTGTAAATTATTATCAATGTAAATTACTGACAGTGTAAATTATTATCGGAGTAAATTATTATCGGTGTAAATTATTGTCGGTGTAAATGACTGTCTGTGTAAATTATTATCAGTGTAAATTATTATCGGTGTGAATTAGTGTCGGTGTAAATTATTATCGCTATGAATTACAGTCGGTGCAAATTATTATCGGTCTAAATTACTGTCGGTGTAAATTATTATCGGTGTAAATTACTGTCGGTCTAAATTATTATCAGTGTAAATTATTATCGGTGTAAATTATTATCAGTGTAAATTATTATCAATGTAAATTACTGTCAGTGTAAATTATTATTGGTGTAAATTATTATCGGAGTAAATTATTATCGGTGTAAATTATTGTCGGTGTAAATGACTGGCTGTGTAAATCATTATCAGTGTAAATTATTATCGGTGTAAATTACTGTCGGTGTTAATTATTATCATTGCAAATTATTATCAATGTAAATTATTTTCAGTGTAAATTATTATCGGTGTAAATTGTTATCAGTGTAAATTACTGTCGGTGTAAATTATTATCAGTGTAAATTACTGTCGGTGTAAATTATTGTCGGTGTAAATTACTGTCGGTGTAAATGACTTTCAGTGTAAATTATTATCAGTGTAAATTATTATCGATGTAAACTACTGTCGGTGTAAATTATTATCATTGCAAATTATTATCAATGTAAATTATTTTCAGTGTAAATTATTATCGGTGTAAATTATTATCAGTGTAAATTACTGTCGCTGTAAATTATTATCAGTGTAAATTATTGTCGGTGTAAATTACTGTCGGTGTAAATTATTATCAGTGTAAATTATTATCGGTGTAAATTACTGTCGGTGTAAATGACTTTCAGTGTATATTATTATAAGTGTAAATTATTATCGATGTAAACTACTGTCGGTGTAAATTATTATCAGTGTTAATTATTGTCAGTGTAAATTATTATCAATGTAAATTACTGTCAGTGTAAATTATTATTGGTGTAAATTATTATCAGAATAAATGATTATCAATGTAAATTATTATCAATGTAAATTACTCTCACTGTAAATTATTATTGGTGTAAATTATAATCGGTGTAAATTATTATCGGAGTAAATTATAAATGGTGTAAATTATTATCGATGTAAATGACTGTTGGTGTAAATTATTATCGGTGTAAATTATTATCAGTGTAAATTATTATCGGAGTAAATTATAATCGGTGTAAATTATTATCGATGTAAATTACTGTTGGTGTAAATTATTATCGGTGTAAATTATTGTCGATGTAAATTATTATCGGTGTAAATTACTATGGTTGTAAATTATTGTCAGTGTAAATAATTATCGGTGTAAATTATTATCGGTGCAAATTATTATCAGTGTAAATTACTCTCGGTGTAAATGATTATCAGTGTAAATTATTGTCGGTGTAAATTATTATCGGTGTAGATAATTATCGGTGTAAATTACTGTCGGTATAAATTATTTTCAGTGTAAATTTTTATCAGTGTAAATTAGTATCGATGTAAATAACTGTCGGTGTAAATTAGTATCAATGTAAATTATTATCGGTGTAAAATATAATCGGTGTAAATTATTATTGGAGTAAATTATAAATGGTGTAAATTATTATCGATGTAAATTACTGTTGGTGTAAATTATTATCGGTGTAAATTATTGTCGGTGTAAATTATTATCGGTGTAAATTATTATCAATGTAAATTACTGTCAGTGTAAATTATTATCGATGTAAATTACTGTTGGTGTAAATTATTGTCGGTGTAAATTATTATCGGTGTAAATTACTATGGATGTAAATTATTGTCAGTGTAAATAATTATCGGTGTAAATTATTATCGGTGCAAATTATTATCAGTGTAAATTACTGTCGGTGTAAATGATTATCAGTGTAAATTATTATCGGTGTAAATTATTGTCGGTGTAAATTATTATCAGTGTAAATTATTATCAATGTAAATTACTGTCAGTGTAAATTATTATCGGTGTAAATTATAATCGGTGTAAATTATTATTGGAGTAAATTATAATCGGTGTAAATTATTATCGATGTAAATTACTGTTGGTGTAAATTATTATCGGTGTAAATTATTGTCGGTGTAAATTATTATCGGTGTAAATTGCTGTCGGTATAAATTATTTTCAGTGTAAATTATTTTCAGTGTAAATTATTATCGGTGTAAATTATTATCAGTGTAAATTACTGTCGCTGTAAATTATTATCAGTGTAAATTATTGTCGGTGTAAATTACTGTCGGTGTAAATTATTATCAGTGTAAATTATTATCGGTGTAAATTACTGTCGGTGTAAATGACTTTCAGTGTATATTATTATAAGTGTAAATTATTATCGATGTAAACTACTGTCGGTGTAAATTATTATCAGTGTTAATTATTGTCAGTGTAAATTATTATCAATGTAAATTACTGTCAGTGTAAATTATTGTCGGTGTAAATTATTATCAATGTAAATTATTATCGGTGTAAATTATTATCAGTGTAAATTATTAACGGTGTAAATTATTATCAGTGTAAATTACTATCGGTGTAAATTTTTATCAGTGCAAATTATTGTCAGTGTAAATTATTTTCAGTGTAAATTATTATCGGTGTAAATTATTATCAGTGTAAATTATTATCGGTGTAAATTACTGTCGGTGTAAATTATTATCGGTGTAAATTTTTATCAGTGCAAATTATTATCATTGTAAATTATTATCGGTGTAAATTATTATCTGTGTAAATGACTGGCTGTGTAAATTATTATCAGTGTAAATTAGTATCGGTGTAAATTACTGTCGGTGTTAATTATTATCAGTGCAAATTATTATCAATGTAAATTATTTTCAGTGTAAATTATTATCGGTGTAAATTATTATCAGTGCAAATTATTGTCAGTGTAAATTATTATCGGTGTAAATTATTATCGGTGTAAATTATTATCAATGTAAATTACTGTCAGTGTAAATTATTATCGGTGTAAATTATTATCGGTGTAAATTAATGTCGGTGTAAATTATTATCGGTGTAAATTATTATCAATGTAAATTACTGTCGGTGTAAATTATTATCGGTGTAAATTACTGTCGGTCTAAATTATTATCAGTGTAAATTAGTATCGGTGTAAATTTTTATCAGTGCAAATTATTATCAGTGTAAATTATTTTCAGTGTAAATTATTATCGGTGTAAATTACTGTCGGTGTAAATTACTGTCGGTGTAAATTATTATCAGTGTAAATTATTATCAATGTAAATTACTGTCAGTGTAAATTATTATCGGTGTAAATTATTATCGGAGTAAATTATTATCGGTGTAAATTATTGTCGGTGTAAATGACTGGCTGTGTAAATTATTTTCAGTGTAAATTATTATCGGTGTAAATTACTGTCAGTGTTAATTATTATCATTGCAAATTATTATCAATGTAAATTATTTTCAGTGTAAATTATTATCGGTGTATATTATTATCAGTGAAAATTATTGTCGGTTTAAATTACTGTCGGTGTAAATTATTATCAGTGTAAATTATTATCGGTGTAAATTAATATTGATGTAAACTACTGTCGGTGTAAATTATTATCAGTGAAAATTACTGTCGGTGTAAATTATTGTCGGTGTAAATTATTATCGGTGTAAATTACTGTCGGTCTAAATTATTATCAGTGTAAATTATTATCAGTGTAAATTACTATCGGTGTAAATTATTTTCAGTGTAAATTATTATCGGTGTAAATTATTATCAGTGTAAATTATTATCGGTGTAAATTACTGTCGGTGTAAATTATTATCGGTGTAAATTACTGTCGGTCTAAATTATTATCAGTGTAAATTATTATCGGTGTAAATTATTATCAGTGCAAATTATTTTCAGTGTAAATTATTATCGGTGTAAATTATTATCGGTGTAAATTACTATCGGTGTAAATTATTATCGGTGTAAATTATTATCAATGTAAATTACTGTCAGTGTAAATTATTATCGGTGTAAATTATTATCGGTGTAAATTAATGTCGGTGTAAATTATTATCGGTGTAAATTATTATCAATGTAAATTACTGTCGGTGTAAATTATTATCGGTGTAAATTACTGTCGGTCTAAATTATTATCAGTGTAAATTATTATCGGTGTAAATTATTATCGGTCTAAATTATTATCAGTGTAAATTAGTATCGGTGTAAATTTTTATCAGTGCAAATTATTATCAGTGTAAATTATTTTCAGTGTAAATTATTATCGGTGTAAATTACTGTCGGTGTAAATTACTGTCGGTGTAAATTATTATCAGTGTAAATTATTATCAATGTAAATTACTGTCAGTGTAAATTATTATCGGTGTAAATTATTGTCGGTGTAAATGACTGGCTGTGTAAATTATTTTCAGTGTAAATTATTGTCGGTGTAAATTATTATCGGTGTAAATTACTGTCGGTCTAAATTATTATCAGTGTAAATTATTATCAGTGTAAATTACTATCGGTGTAAATTTTTATCAGTGCAAATTATTATCAGTGTAAATTATTTTCAGTGTAAATTATTATCGGTGTAAGTTATTATCAGTGTAAATTATTATCGGTGTAAATTACTGTCGGTGTAAATTATTATCGGTGTAAATTACTGTCGGTCTAAATTATTATCAGTGTAAATTATTATCGGTGTAAATTATTATCGCTGTAAATTATTGTCGGTGTAAATTATTATCAGTGTAAATTATTATCGGTGTAAATTACTGTCGGTGTTAATTATTATCAGTGTAAATTATTATCGGTGTAAATTACTGTCGGTGTAAATGACTTTCAGTGTAAATTATTATCAGTGTAAATTATTATCGATGTAAACTACTGTCAGTGTAAATTATTATCAGTGAAAATTACTGTCGGTGTAAATTATTATCGATGTAAATGACTATCGGTGTTAATTATTATCATTGTAAATTATTATCAATGTAGATTATTTTCAGTGTAAATTATTATCGGAGTAAATTATTATCGGTGTAAATTATTGTCAGTGTAAATGACTGGATGTGTAAATTACTGTCGGTGTAAATTATTATCAGTGTAAATTATTATCGGTGTAAATTATTATCGGTGTAAATTTTTATCAGTGCAAATTATTATCAGTGTAAATTATTTTCAGTGTAAATTATTATCGGTTTAAATTATTATCAGTGTAAATAATTATCGGTGTAAATTACTGTCTGTGTAAATTATTATCAGTGTAAATTATTATCAATGTAAATTATTATCGGTGTAAATTACTGTCGGTGTTAATTATTGTCAGTGTAAATTATTATCGGTGTAAATTACTGTCGGTGTTAATTATTGTCATTGCAAATTATTATCGATGTAAATTATTTTCAATGTAAATTATTATCGATGTAAATTATTTTCACTGTAAATTAGTTTCAGTGTAAATTATTATCAGTATAAATTATTGTCGGTGTAAATTACTGTCGGTGTAAATTAGTATTAGTGTAAATTATTGTCGGTGAAAATTATTGTCGGTGTAAATTATTATCGGTGTAAATTATTGTCGGTGTAAATTATTATCAGTGTAAATTACTGTCAGTGTAAATTATTATTGATGTAAATTATTATCGGTGTAAATTATAATCGGTGTAAATTATTATCGATGTAAATTACTGTTGGTCTAAATTATTGTTGGTGTAAATTATTATCGGTGTAGATAATTATCGGTGTAAATTACTGTCGGTATAAATTATTTTCAGTGTAAATTTTTATCAGTGTAAATTATTATCGATGTAAATTACTGTCGGTGTAAATTATTATCGTTGAAAATTACTGTCGGTGTAAATTGTTACCGGTGTAAATAATTATTGGTGTAAATTATTATCAGTGTAAATAATTATCATTGTAAATTAGTATCGGTGTAAATTATCATCGGAGTAAATTATTATCGGTGTAAATTATTGTCGGTGTAAATGACTGGCTGTGTAAATTATTATCAATGTAAATTATTATCGGTGTAAATTACTGTCGGTGTTAATTATTATCATTGCAAATTATTATCGATGTAAATTATTTTCAATGTAAATTATTATCGGTGTAAATTATTGTCGGTGTAAATTACTGTCGGTGTAAATTATTTTCAGTGTAAATTACTGTCGGTGTAAATTATTATCAGTGTAAATTACTGTTGGTGTAAATGACTTTCAGTGTAAATTATTATCAGTGTAAATTATTATCGATGTAAACTACTGTCGGTGTAAACTACTGTCGATGTAAATTATTATCAGTGTAAATTATTATCGGTCTAAATTACTGCCGGTGTAAATTATTATCGGTGTAAATTACTGACGGTGTAAATTGTTACCGGTGTAAATTATTATCAGTGTAAATTATTATCAGTGTAAATTACTGTCGGTATAAATTATTATCAGTGCAAATTATTATCAATGTAAATTATTTTCAGTGTAAATTACTGTCGGTGTAAATTATTATCAGTGTAAATTATTATCGATGTAAACTACTGTCGGTGTAAATTATTGTCGGTGTAAATTATTGTCAGTGTAAATAATTATCGGTGTAAATTACTGTCGGTGTAAATTATTATCGGTGTAAATTTTTATCAGTGCAAATTATTATCATTGTAAATTATTATCGGTGTAAATTATTATCTGTGTAAATGACTGGCTGTGTAAATTATTATCAGTGTAAATTAGTATCAATGTAAATTATTTTCAGTGTAAATTGTTATCGGTGTAAATTATTATCAGTGCAAATTATTATCAGTGTAAATTATTTTCAGTGTAAATTATTATCGGTGTAAATTATTATCAGTGCAAATTATTATCGGTGTAAATTATTATCGGTGTAAATTATTATCGGTGTAAATTACTGTCGGTGTAAATTATTATCGGTGTAAATTATTATCAATGTAAATTACTGTCAGTGTAAATTATTATCGGTGTAAATTATTATCGGTGTAAATTATTATCAGTGAAAATTATTATCAGTGAAAATTATTATCAGTGTAAATTACTATCGGTGTAAATTATTATCGGTGTAAATTATTATCAATGTAAATTACTGTCGGTGTAAATTATTATCGGCGTAAATTATTATCGGAGTAAATTATTATCGGTGTAAATTATTGTAGGTGTAAATGACAGTCTGTGTAAATTATTATCTGTGTAAATTATTATCGGTGTAAATTAATGTCGGTGTAAATTATTATCAGTGAAAATTATTATCAGTGTAAATTACTATCGGTGTAAATTATTATCGGTGCAATTTACTGTCGGTGTAAATTATTATCAGTGTAAATTATTGTCGATGTAAATTATTATCAGTGTAAATTATTATCAGTGTAAATTACTGTTTGTGAAAATTATAATCGGTGTAAATTATTATCAGTGTAAATTATTGTTGATGTAAATTATTATCAGTGTAAATTATTATCAGTGTAAATTATTATCGGTGTATATTATTATCAGTGAAAATTATTGTCGGTTTAAATTACTGTCGGTGTAAATTATTATCAGTGTAAATAATTATCATTGTAAATTAGTATCGGTGTAAATTATCATCGGTGTAAATTATCATCGGAGTAAATTATTATCGGTGTAAATTATTGTCGGTGTAAATGACTGGCTGTGTAAATTATTATCAATGTAAATTATTATCGGTGTAAATTACTGTCGGTGTTAATTATTATCATTGCAAATTATTATCGATGTAAATTATTTTCAATGTAAATTATTATCGGTGTAAATTATTGTCGGTGTAAATTACTGTCGGTGTAAATTATTATCAGTGTAAATTACTGTTGGTGTAAATGACTTTCAGTGTAAATTATTATCAGTGTAAATTATTATCGATGTAAACTACTGTCGGTGTAAACTACTGTCGATGTAAATTATTATCAGTGTAAATTATTATCAGTGAAAATTACTGTCGGTGTAAATTATTATCAATGCAAATTATTATTGGTCTAAATTACTGCCGGTGTAAATTATTATCGGTGTAAATTACTGACGGTGTAAATTGTTACCGGTGTAAATTATTATCAATGTAAATTATTATCAGTGTAAATTACTGTCGGTATAAATTATTATCAGTGCAAATTATTATCAATGTAAATTATTTTCAGTGTAAATTATTATCGGTGTAAATTATTATCAGTGTAAATTACTGTCGGTGTAAATTATTATCAGTGTAAATTATTATCGATGTAAACTACTGTCGGTGTAAATTATTGTCGGTGTAAATTATTGTCAGTGTAAATAATTATCGGTGTAAATTACTGTCGGTGTAAATTATTATCGGTGTAAATTTTTATCAGTGCAAATTATTATCATTGTAAATTATTATCGGTGTAAATTATTATCTGTGTAAATGACTGGCTGTGTAAATTATTATCAGTGTAAATTAGTATCGGTGTAAATTACTGTCGGTGTAAATTATTATCAGTGCAAATTATTATCGATGTAAATTATTTTCAGTGTAAATTATTATCGGTGTAAATTATTATCAGTGCAAATTATTATCAGTGTAAATTATTTTCAGTGTAAATTATTATCGGTGTAAATTATTATCAGTGCAAATTATTTTCAGTGTAAATTATTATCGGTGTAAATTACTGTCGGTGTAAATTATTATCGGTGTAAATTATTATCAATGTAAATTACTGTCAGTGTAAATTATTATCGGTGTAAATTATTATCGGTGTAAATTAATGTCGGTGTAAATTATTATCGGTGTAAATTATTATCAATGTAAATTACTGTCGGTGTAAATTATTATCGGCGTAAATTATTATCGGAGTAAATTATTATCGGTGTAAATTATTGTAGGTGTAAATGACAGTCTGTGTAAATTATTATCAGTGTAAATTGTTTTCAGTGTAAATTATTATCGGTGTAAATTAATGTCGGTGTAAATTATTATCAGTGAAAATTATTATCAGTGTAAATTACTGTCGGTGTAAATTATTATCAGTGTAAATTATTATCAGTGTAAATTATTATCGGTGTAAATTATTATCAGTGTATATTACTATCGGTGTAAATTACTGTCGGTGTAAATTTTTATCAGTGCAAATTATTATCAGTGTAAATTATTTTCAGTGTAAATTATTATCGGTTTAAATTATTATCAGTGTAAATAATTATCGGTGTAAATTACTGTCGGTGTAAATTATTATCGGTGTAAATTACTGTCGGTGTTAATTATTATCATTGCAAATTATTATCGATGTAAATTATTTTCAATGTAAATTATTATCGGTGTAAATTATTGTCGGTGTAAATTACTGTCGGTGTAAATTATTATCAGTGTAAATTACTGTTGGTGTAAATGACTTTCAGTGTAAATTATTATCAGTGTAAATTATTATCGATGTAAACTACTGTCGGTGTAAACTACTGTCGATGTAAATTATTATCAGTGTAAATTATTATCAGTGAAAATTACTGTCGGTGTAAATTATTATCAATGCAAATTATTATTGGTCTAAATTACTGTCGGTGTAAATTATTATCGGTGTAAATTACTGACGGTGTAAATTGTTACCGGTGTAAATTATTATCAATGTAAATTATTATCAGTGTAAATTACTGTCGGTATAAATTATTATCAGTGCAAATTATTATCAATGTAAATTATTTTCAGTGTAAATTATTATCGGTGTAAATTATTATCAGTGTAAATTACTGTCGGTGTAAATTATTATCAGTGTAAATTATTATCGATGTAAACTACTGTCGGTGTAAATTATTGTCGGTGTAAATTATTGTCAGTGTAAATAATTATCGGTGTAAATTACTGTCGGTGTAAATTATTATCGGTGTAAATTTTTATCAGTGCAAATTATTATCATTGTAAATTATTATCGGTGTAAATTATTATCTGTGTAAATGACTGGCTGTGTAAATTATTATCAGTGTAAATTAGTATCGGTGTAAATTACTGTCGGTGTAAATTATTATCAGTGCAAATTATTATCGATGTAAATTATTTTCAGTGTAAATTATTATCGGTGTAAATTATTATCAGTGCAAATTATTATCAGTGTAAATTATTTTCAGTGTAAATTATTATCGGTGTAAATTATTATCAGTGCAAATTATTTTCAGTGTAAATTATTATCGGTGTAAATTACTGTCGGTGTAAATTATTATCGGTGTAAATTATTATCAATGTAAATTACTGTCAGTGTAAATTATTATCGGTGTAAATTATTATCGGTGTAAATTAATGTCGGTGTAAATTATTATCGGTGTAAATTATTATCAATGTAAATTACTGTCGGTGTAAATTATTATCGGCGTAAATTATTATCGGAGTAAATTATTATCGGTGTAAATTATTGTAGGTGTAAATGACAGTCTGTGTAAATTATTATCAGTGTAAATTGTTTTCAGTGTAAATTATTATCGGTGTAAATTAATGTCGGTGTAAATTATTATCAGTGAAAATTATTATCAGTGTAAATTACTGTCGGTGTAAATTATTATCAGTGTAAATTATTATCAGTGTAAATTATTATCGGTGTAAATTATTATCAGTGTATATTACTATCGGTGTAAATTACTGTCGGTGTAAATTTTTATCAGTGCAAATTATTATCAGTGTAAATTATTTTCAGTGTAAATTATTATCGGTTTAAATTATTATCAGTGTAAATAATTATCGGTGTAAATTACTGTCGGTGTAAATTATTATCGGTGTAAATTACTGTCGGTGTTAATTATTGTCATTGCAAATTATTATCGATGTAAATTATTTTCACTGTAAATTAGTTTCAGTGTAAATTATTATCAGTATAAATTATTGTCGGTGTAAATTACTGTCGGTGTAAATTAGTATTAGTGTAAATTATTGTCGGTGAAAATTATTGTCGGTGTAAATTATTATCGGTGTAAATTATTGTCGGTGTAAATTATTATCAGTGTAAATTACTGTCAGTGTAAATTATTATTGATGTAAATTATTATCGGTGTAAATTATAATCGGTGTAAATTATTATCGATGTAAATTACTGTTGGTCTAAATTATTGTTGGTGTAAATTATTATCGCTGTAAATTATTATCGATGTAAATTACTGTTGGTCTAAATTATTGTTGGTGTAAATTATTATCGCTGTAAATTATTATCGATGTAAATTACTGTTGGTCTAAATTATTGTCGGTGTAAATTATTATCGGTGTAAATTATTATCGATGTAAATTACTGTTAGTCTAAATTATTGTTGGTGTAAATTATTATCGGTGTAGATAATTATCGATGTAAATTACTGTCGGTGTAAATTATTATCGGTGAAAATTACTGTCGGTGTAAATTGTTACCGGTGTAAATAATTATTGGTGTAAATTATTATCAGTGTAAATAATTATCATTGTAAATTAGTATCGGTGTAAATTATCATCGGAGTAAATTATTATCGGTGTAAATTACTGTCGGTGTTAATTATTATCATTGCAAATTATTATCGATGTAAATTATTTTCAATGTAAATTATTATCGGTGTAAATTATTGTCGGTGTAAATTACTGTCGGTGTAAATTATTTTCAGTGTAAATTACTGTCGGTGTAAATTATTATCAGTGTAAATTACTGTTGGTGTAAATGACTTTCAGTGTAAATTATTATCAGTGTAAATTATTATCGATGTAAACTACTGTCGGTGTAAACTACTGTCGATGTAAATTATTATCAGTGTAAATTATTATCAGTGAAAATTACTGTCGGTGTAAATTATTATCAATGCAAATTATTATTGGTCTAAATTACTGCCGGTGTAAATTATTATCGGTGTAAATTACTGTCGGTGTAAATTATTATCGGTGTAAATTAATGTCGGTGTAAATTATTATCGGTGTAAATTATTATCAATGTAAATTACTGTCGGTGTAAATTATTATCGGCGTAAATTATTATCGGAGTAAATTATTATCGGTGTAAATTATTGTAGGTGTAAATTATTGTAGATGTAAATGACAGTCTGTGTAAATTATTATTAGTGTAAATTATTATCAGTGTAAATTATTATCGGTGTAAATTATTATCGGTGCAATTTACTGTCGGTGTAAATTATTATCAGTGTAAATTATTATCAGTGTAAATTACTATCGGTGTAAATTATTATCGGTGCAATTTACTGTCGGTGTAAATTATTATCAGTGTAAATTATTATCAGTGTAAATTATTATCAGTGTAAATTACTGTTTGTGAAAATTATAATCGGTGTAAATTATTATCAGTGTAAATTATTGTTGATGTAAATTATTATCAGTGTAAATTATTATCAGTGTAAATTACTGTTTGTGTAAATTATAATCGGTGTAAATTATTATCGATGTAAATTACTGTTGGTGTAAATTATTATCGGTGTAAAGTATTGTCGGTGTAAATTACTGTCGGTGTAAATTATTATCGGTGTAAAGTATTGTCGGTGTAAAGTATTATCGGTGTAAATTACTGTCGGTGTAAACTATTATCGGTGTAAATTGTTATCGGTGTAAATTACTATGAACGTAAATTATTGTCAGTGTAAATAATTATCGGTGTAAATTACTGTCGGTGTAAATTATTTTCAGTGTAAATTATTATCAGTGAAAATTATTATCGGTGTAAATTATTATCGGTGTAAATTATTATCAGTGTAAATTACTATCGGTGCAATTTACTGTCGGTGTAAATTATTATCGGTGTAAATTATTATCAGTGTAAATTATTATCAGTGTAAATTACTGTTTGTGTAAATTATAATCGGTGTAAATTACTGTTGGTGTAAATTATAATCGGTGTAAATTACTGTTGGTGTAAATTATTATCGGTGTAAAGTATTGTCGGTGTAAAGTATTATCGGTGTAAATTACTGTCGGTGTAAACTATTATCGGTGTAAATTGTTATCGGTGTAAATTACTATGGACGTAAATTATTGTCAGTGTAAATAATTATCGGTGTAAATTACTGTCGGTGTAAATTATTTTCAGTGTAAATTATTATCGGTGTAAATTATTATCGGTGTAAATTATTATCGGTGCAATTTACTGTCGGTGTAAATTATTATCAGTGTAAATTATTGTTGATGTAAATTATTATCGGTGTAAATTATTATCGGTGTAAAGTATTGTCGGTGTAAATTACTGTCGGTGTAAACTATTATCGGTGTAAATTATTATCGATGTAAATTATTATCAGTGTAAATTGTTATCGGTGTAAATTACTATGGACGTAAATTATTGTCAGTGTAAATAATTATCGGTGTAAATTACTGTCGGTGTAAATTATTTTCAGTGTAAATTATTATCGGTGTAAATTATTATTGATGTAAATTATTATCGGTGTAAATTATTATCGGTGTAAAGTATTGTCGGTGTAAAGTATTATCGGTGTAAAGTATTATCGGTGTAAATTACTGTCGGTGTAAACTATTATCGGTGTAAATTATTATCGATGTAAATTATTATCGATGTAAATTTTTATCAGTGTAAATTGTTATCGGTGTAAATTACTGTCGGTGTTAATTATTATCAGTGTAAATTACTATCGGTGCAATTTACTGTCGGTGTAAATTATTATCGGTGTAAATTATTGTCGATGTAAATTATTATCAGTGTAAATTATTATCAGTGTAAATTATAATCGGTGTAAATTACTGTTGGTGTAAATTATAATCGGTGTAAATTACTGTTGGTGTAAATTATTATCGGTGTAAAGTATTGTCGGTGTAAAGTATTATCGGTGTAAATTACTGTCGGTGTAAACTATTATCGGTGTAAATTGTTATCGGTGTAAATTACTATGGACGTAAATTATTGTCAGTGTAAATAATTATCGGTGTAAATTACTGTCGGTGTAAATTATTTTCAGTGTAAATTATTATCGGTGTAAATTACTGTCAGTGTAAATTATTATCAGTGTAAATTATTATCGGTGTAAATTACTGTCAGTGTAAATTATTATCAGTGTAAATTATTATCGGTGTAAATTATTATCAGTGTAAATTACTGTTTGTGTAAATTATAATCGGTGTAAATTATTATCGGTGTAAAGTATTGTCGGTGTAAAGTATTATCGGTGTAAAGTATTATCGGTGTAAATTACTGTCGGTGTAAACTATTATCGGTGTAAATTATTATCGATGTAAATTTTTATCAGTGTAAATTGTTGTCGGTGTAAATTATTGTCGGTGTAAATTATTGTCGGTGTAAATTATTATCGGTGTAAATTATTATCGGTGTAAATTACGGTCGGTGTAAATTGTTACCGGTGTAAATTATTACCGGTGTAAATTACTGTCGGTGTAAATTACTGTCGGTGTAAATTACTGTCGGTGTAAATTATTATCGGTGTAAATTGTTGTCGGTGTAAATTATTGTCGGTGTAAATTATTGTCGGTGTAAATTATTATCGGTGTAAATTATTATCGGTGTAAATTACGGTCGGTGTAAATTGTTACCGGTGTAAATTATTACCGGTGTAAATTACTGTCGGTGTAAATTACTGTCGGTGTAAATTACTCTCGGTGTAAATTACTCTCGGTGTAAATTACTCTCGGTGTAAATTACTCTCGGTGTAAATTACTCTCGGTGTAAATTACTCTCGGTGTAAATTACTCTCGGTGTAAATTACTCTCGGTGTAAATTACTCTCGGTGTAAATTACTCTCGGTGTAAATTACTCTCGGTGTAAATTACTCTCGGTGTAAATTACTCTCGGTGTAAATTACTCTCGGTGTAAATTACTCTCGGTGTAAATTACTCTCGGTGTAAATCATTGCCAGCTGTCCATCTTGAAGATTCTCTGACAATAGCATAATATCCCTGGGCAGTTGGTGATAGGGTCATAAGAGACCCTCCATTCTGCAGCTGGTCGCTTGGACCTAGGTCTGGGCTGGTGCTGCAACTTCTGCTTTGTGAAGATTTTGATTTTCCTGTTCCCCGCTGGGACACGGGGAACACACACACACAGATTCGGGTGACCCATCATTCTGGGCGAAGTTCCAATTCCGTAAAAGTACATTCCGTTTCCCAGCCTCCCCCTCAAACCAACTGCAGACCATGTTTCTGCACCAAACATGGACTTCCTTCCAAATATTCAACTTGGGAGCACAAGGAAATGGTCAGGAAATCTCATTCTATCAGTTTTATTAGGAGTTTGTCTGTGTGCAGCAGTTCACAAACAACAAAAAAGCATTAGTGTTCTGGAAGGAGGGAGCCTGGGGAAACACAGTTCAATAGCACCAGGCCGTGAGCAAGTCTGATTTCTTGATGAGAGCTCCTGCACATGTCTCTTTCCAAAAGACATGAGGCATTTTCCGGTTCATGGCAGGTTACAGACCGATTCCAAATAAATCTAGAAATTCTTTTGCACGTCTCACCCCCCCCCCCCCCCCCCCCCCCCCATTATCAACATCCTGGGGGTTCCCATTGAGAGAGAATCTAACCATCGCCCCCTTGATGTTCAATGGTGTTACCGTCACTGAATCCCCCCTCCCCCCCACTATCAACATCCTGGGGGTTCCCATTGAGAGAGAATCTAACCATCGCCCCCTTGATGTTCAATGGTGTTACCGTCACTGAATCCCCCCTCCCCCCCACTATCAACATCCTGGGGGTTCCCATTGAGAGAGAATCTAACCATCGCCCCCTTGATGTTCAATGGTGTTACCACAACAGGGGGACTGCAGCGGTTCAATAGGGCAGCTCAGGCCCACCTTCACAAGGGGAGGGGGGCAACTAGGGACGGGGTGGTAAATACTGGGCACAGGCAGGGACGCCCCGAGCCCCAGGGGTGAGTATTTATCTGCCCTACCATCCCGGAGTCAGTGACGCTGGGGAGGGGCGTTACACACCGAGTTGGGGGCTGGGAGGCTGGGTGGGTGGGTGGGTGGGTGCGAAAAGGCCAAAACGTGGTGAGATCCACTCTGAGAGTCAGGGTCGCTTCCTCAGTCCGCACGGACCCCGCTCGTCCGTCTTGCAGAGGGGGGATGGAGGGAGGGAGAAGGGGCAACCCACAGGAGGCTGGGGGGGGGGGGGGGGGAGGAGGAGGAGGAGTCAAGGGAGACACTCCCCCCCATCCGCAGAGAGAGAGCCCGAACCCCACTATTCCCCACCCCCACCCACAGACTGGATCAGCCCGCAGAGAGTGGGAGGGGGGAGGTGTCAGTTTGTGGGAGAAGGAGGGAGGGAGGGAGGGAGGGAGGGAGAGAGAGAGAGAGAGAGAGATGGAGAGGGGGAGAGGGCGAGAGTGAGTGTGAGTGAGTGAGTATGTGTGTGTGAGAAAGAGAGTGTGTGAGAAAGTGTGCGCGATTGAGAGAGTGTGTGTGTGTGAGTGTGTTTGCGTAAGAGTGAGAGTATGTGAGAGTGTATGTGTGTGAGAGAGAGTGTGTGTGTAAGAGTGTGCGTGAGTGAGTGTGAGAGTGTGTGAGTGAGAGTGTGTGTGTGTGTGTGTGCGAGAGAGTGAGTGTGTTTGTGAGAGAGTGAGTGTGTGAGTGTGTGTGAGAGTGTGTGAGTGAGAGTGTGTGTGTGCGTGCGAGTGTGTGTGGGTGTGAGAGTGTGTGTGTGGAAGAGTGTGAGTAAGTGTGAGAGTGTGAGAGTGAGTGTGTGTGAGAGTGTGTGTGTGTGAGTGAGAGAGAGTGTGTGAGAGAGTGTGTGAGAGAGTGTGTGAGAGAGAGTGTGAGAGAGAGTGTGAGAGAGAGTGTGAGAGAGAGTGTGAGAGTGTGAGAGAGAGTGTGAGAGAGAGTGTGTGTGTTTGTGAGAGAGTGAGTGTGTGAGTGTGTGTGAGAGTGTGTGAGTGAGAGTGTGTGTGTGCGTGCGAGTGTGTGTGTGGAAGAGTGTGAGTAAGTGTGAGAGTGTGTGAGTGAGAGAGAGTGTGTGAGAGAGTGTGTGAGAGAGTGTGTGAGAGAGAGTGTGAGAGAGAGTGTGAGAGAGAGTGTGAGAGAGAGTGTGAGAGAGAGTGTGAGAGAGAGTGTGAGAGTGTGAGAGAGAGTGTGAGAGAGAGTGTGAGAGAGAGTGTGAGAGAGAGTGTGAGAGAGAGTGTGAGAGAGTGTGAGAGAGAGTGCGTGTGTGAGAGAGAGAGACTGTGTGTGTGTGAGAGAGAGAGTGTGTGTTTGTGAGAGAGTGTGTGTGAGAGTTTGCGTAAGTGAGTGTGTGTGACAGTGAGTGTGTGAGAGTGTATGTGAGAGAGTGTGTGTGTGCGCGAGTGTGAGTGGGTGTGAAGAGTGTGTGTGTGTAAGAGTGTGAGTGTGAGTGTGTGTGTGAGTGTGTGTGTGTGAGAGAGAGTGTGTGTGTGTGTGTGTGTGTGAGAGAGAGACTGTGTTTGTGAGAGAGTGTGTGTGAGAGAGTTTGCGTAAGTGAGTGTGTGACAGAGTGTGTGTGTGAGTGTGAGAGTGTATGTGAGAGTGTGTGTGTGAGAGAGTGTGTGAGAGAGAGAGAGAGAGAGAGAGTGTGTGTGTGTGTGTGTATGTGTGAGAGAGTGAGTGTGAGAGAGAGTGTGAGAGAGAGTGTGAGAGAGAGTGTGAGAGAGAGTGTGAGAGTGTGTGAGAGAGTGTGTGAGAGAGTGTGTGAGAGAGTGTGTGAGAGAGTGTGTGAGAGAGTGTGTGAGAGAGTGTGTGAGAGAGTGTGTGAGAGAGTGTGTGCGTGTTAGAGTGTGAGAGTGTGTGAGTGAGAGTGAGAGTGCGAGAGTGCGTGAGTGTGTGTGTATGTTAGAAAGTATGAGAGAGTATGTGAGTGAGAGTGAGAGAGCGAGAGAGCGACAGTGTGTGTGAGAGTGAGAGTGTGTGCGTGTGAGGGTGTGTTAGTGAGAGAGTGTGAGAGAGTGTATGTGAGAGTGAGAGTGCGTGTGTGAGTGTGAGAGAGCGACCGAGCGAGCGTGCGTTTGGGCGAGAAACGCCCAAAGAGATGCCATAGAGATGGACAGCGCGGAAACAGACCCTTCGGTCCAACCCGTCCATGCTAGCCCAGACATCCCAATCCCAATCTAGTCCCACCTGCCAGCCCCCGGCCCCTATCCCTCCAAACCCTCCTATTCATATACCCATCCAGATGCCTCTTCAATGTTGTCATTGTCCCAGCCTCCACCACATCCTCTGGCAGCTCATTCCATACACGGACCACCCTCTGGGGGGAAAACGTTACCCCTTCGGTCTCTTTTATATCTTTCCCCTCTCACCCTTAACCTACACCCCTCTAGTTCTGGGCTCCCCCAACCCAGGGGGGAAAAGACCTTGTCTATTTACCCTATCCATGTCCCCCCCGTGATTTTATAACCCTCTAGTTCTGGGCTCCCCCACCCCAGGGGGGAAAAGACCTTGTCTATTTACCCTATCCATGTCCCCCTCGTGATTTTATAACCCTCTAGTTCTGGGCTCCCCCACCCCAGGGGGAAAAGACCTTGTCTATTTACCCTATCCATGTCCCCCTCGTGATTTTATAACCCTCTAGTTCTGGGCTCCCCCACCCCAGGGGGAAAAGACCTTGTCTATTTACCCTATCCATGTCCCCCTCGTGATTTTATAACCCTCTAGTTCTGGGCTCCCCCACCCCAGGGGGAAAAGACCTTGTCTATTGACCCTATCCATGTCCCCCTCGTGATTTTATAAACCTCTATAAGGTCACCCCTCAGCCTCCGACGCTCCAGGGAAAACAGCCCCAGCCTGTTCAGCCTCTCCCTGTAGCTCAGACCCTCCAACCCTCCAACATCCTTGAGAGTGTGGGAGAGCACAAGAGAGAGAGTGTGACAGAGAGAAAGTATAAGAGGCACAGAGTGGGAGAGAATATGAGGGGCACACAGACACACACACACACAAAACATACACACAGAAACACACACACACAAAACATACACACAGAAACACACACACACACAAAACATACACACAGAAACACACACACACACAAAACATACACACAGAAACACACACACACACAAAACATACACACAGAAACACACACACACACAAAACATACACACAGAAACACACACACACACAAAACATACACACAGAAACACACACACACACAAAACATACACACAGAAACACACACACACACAAAACATACACACAGAAACACACACACACAAAACATACACACAGAAACACACACACACAAAACATACACACAGAAACACACACACACACAAAACATACACACAGAAACACACACACACACAAAACATACACACAGAAACACACACACACACAAAACATACACACAGAAACACACACACACACACAAAACATACACACAGAAACACACACACACACACAAAACATACACACAGAAACACACACACACACAAAACATACACACAGAAACACACACACACACAAAACATACACACAGAAACACACACACACACAAAACATACACACAGACAGACACATATAGAGACACAGAGACAATCATACACAGACACGTACACAGATGCGCACACACAGAGACTGACACACACAGACACACTCCCACAGAGAGGGACACACACTCACAGAGAGAGACACTCTCACAGAGACACACACACAGACACACTTTCACAGAGACACACACACAGAGACACACATATGCACTCAGACACACTCACAGACACACTCTCACACAGATAGACACACACACACAGACACACTCACAGAGAGAGAGAGACACACACACACACACAGACACACTCACACAGACACACACACACACACAGACACACATATGCACTCAGACACACTCACAGACACACTCTCACACAGATAGACACACACACACAGACACACTCACAGAGAGAGAGAGACACACACACACAGACACACTCACACAGACACACACACACACACAGACACACATATGCACTCAGACACACTCACAGACACACTCTCACACAGATAGACACACACACACACAGAGAGACACACACACACAGGCACACTCACAGAGAGAGAGACACACACACAGACACACTCACAGAGAGAGACACACACACACACAGACACACTCACACAGACACACACACACACTCACACACACACTCACAGACACACTCACAGACACACTCACAGACACACTCACAGACACACTCTCACACAGATAGACACACACACACAGACACACTCACAGAGAGAGAGACACACACACACAGACACACTCACAGAGAGAGACACAACGCACACACACTCACAGAGAGACACACACAGACACACTCACAGAGAGACACTCACAGACACACTCACAGAGAGACACACTCACAGAGACAGACACACGTACAGACACACCCACATATAAACACACACTCTCACAGACACACACTCACAGAGACACACCCAGACACAGAGAGGCACACTCTCACAGAGAGACACACCCACACACAGAGACAGACACTCTCACAGAGACACACCCACACACAGAGACAGACACTCTCACAGACACACCCAGACACAGAGACACTCTCACAGAGAGACACACCCACACACAGAGACAGACACACTCACAGACACACCCACCCACAGAGACAGGGTGCTGTGCGAGAGTTGGATCGATTAGGGATCGGGACGGTGAGCTGTTGGGATGCGGGGAGAGGCTGGGATTTGAGGGGAGGTTGGAGGAGGTACCCGGGAGAATAGAGACTGTACTTCCCCCTTCCTCCTCATCCCCCCCCCCAGCCCAGACCCCAGCCTCAGGCCAGGCGACAGAGATAATCATGGAGGGGGACAGCAATCGCCCCAGAGAGAGCGATCCCCAGGGTGTCGGCAACACAGGCAGTTCCCAGCGCAAACTCTCGGTGCTCATCAGGAACCTGCAGGAGACAGCAACAGGTGAGGCAGCAGCAAGAGGTCACAGAGACACCTCTGTTATCCTCACCCCACCCCCCACCCCCCCCAAACCCCACCTCTCTAACCCAGGGATCACTGGGCAGGGATCAGGAGCAGGAGCCCTGGCTGATTTCCCCCCCTCTCTCTAACCCAGGGATCACTGGGCAGTGATCAGGAGCAGGAACCCTGGCTGATTTCCCCTCTCTCTCTCTCTAACCCAGGGATCACTGGGCAGTGATCAGGAGCAGGAACCCTGGCTGATTTCCCCTCTCTCTCTCTCTCTCTAACCCAGGGATCACTGGGCAGTGATCAGGAGCAGGAACCCTGGCTGATTTCCCCTCTCTCTCTCTCTCTCTAACCCAGGGATCACTGGGCAGTGATCAGGAGCAGGATCCCTGGCTGATTCCCCCTCTCTCTCTCTCTCTCTAACCCAGGGATCACTGGGCAGTGATCAGGAGCAGGAACCCTGGCTGATTTCCCCTCTCTCTCTCTCTAACCCAGGGATCACTGGACAGTGATCAGGAGCAGGATCCCTGGCTGATTCCCCCTCTCTCTCTCTCTCTCTAACCCAGGGATCACTGGGCAGTGATCAGGAGCAGGAACCCTGGCTGATTTCCCCCCCCCTCTCTCTCTCTAACCCAGGGATCACTGGGCAGTGATCAGGAGCAGGAACCCTGGCTGATTTCCCCCCTCTCTCTCTAACCCAGGGATCACTGGGCAGTGATCAGGAGCAGGAACCCTGGCTGATTTCCCCCCTCTCTCTCTAACCCAGGGATCACTGGGCAGTGATCAGGAGCAGGAACCCTGGCTGATTTCCCCTCTCTCTCTCTCTCTCTCTCTCTCTCTCTAACCCAGGGATCACTGGGCAGGGATCAGGAG
Organism: Chiloscyllium punctatum; assembly: GCF_047496795.1. Taxonomy (NCBI): domain Eukaryota; kingdom Metazoa; phylum Chordata; class Chondrichthyes; order Orectolobiformes; family Hemiscylliidae; genus Chiloscyllium; species Chiloscyllium punctatum. Next base: position 39,747 of record NW_027310702.1, read on the forward strand.
CAGGATCCCTGGCTGATTCCCCCTCTCTCTCTCTCTCTCTCTAACCCAGGGATCACTGGGCAGTGATCAGGAGCAGGAACCCTGGCTGATTTCCCCCCCTCTCTCTCTCTCTCTCTCTCTCTAACCCAGGAATCACTGGGCAGTGATCAGGAGCAGGAACCCTGGCTGATTTCCCCTCTCTCTCTCTCTCTCTAACCCAGGGATCACTGGGCAGTGATCAGGAGCAGGAACCCTGGCTGATTTCCCCCCTCTCTCTCTCTCTAACCCAGGGATCACTGGGCAGTGATCAGGAGCAGGAACCCTGGCTGATTTCCCCCCCCCCTCTCTCTCTCTCTCTCTAACCCAGGGATCACTGGGCAGTGATCAGGAGCAGGAACCCTGGCTGATTTCCCCTCTCTCTCTCACTCTAACCCAGGGATCACTGGGCAGTGATCAGGAGCAGGAACCCTGGCTGATTTCCCCCCCTCTCTCTCTAACCCAGGGATCACTGGACAGTGATCAGGAGCAGGAACCCTGGCTGATTTCCCCCCTCTCTCTCTCTCTCTAACCCAGGGATCACTGGGCAGTGATCAGGAGCAGGATCCCTGGCTGATTTCCCCTCTCTCTCTCTCTCTCTCTCTCTAACCCAGGGATCACTGGGCAGTGATCAGGAGCAGGAACCCTGGCTGATTTCCCCCCCTCTCTCTCTAACCCAGGGATCACTGGGCAGTGATCAGGAGCAGGAACCCTGGCTGATTTCCCCCCCTCTCTCTCTAACCCAGGGATCACTGGGCAGTGATCAGGAGCAGGAACCCTGGCTGATTTCCCCCCCTCTCTCTCTAACCCAGGGATCACTGGGCAGTGATCAGGAGCAGGAACCCTGGCTGATTTCCCCCCTCTCTCTCTAACCCAGGGATCACTGGGCAGTGATCAGGAGCAGGATCCCTGGCTGATTTCCCCCCCTCTCTCTCTCTCTAACCCAGGGATCACTGGGCAGTGATCAGGAGCAGGAACCCTGGCTGATTTCCCCCCCTCTCTCTCTCTCTAACCCAGGGATCACTGGGCAGTGATCAGGAGCAGGAACCCTGGCTGATTTCCCCCCTCTCTCTCTCTCTCTCTAACCCAGGGATCACTGGACCGTGATCAGGAGCAGGATCCCTGGCTGATTTCCCCCCTGTCTCTCTCTCTAACCCAGGGATCACTGGGCAGTGATCAGGAGCAGGATCCCTGGCTGATTTCCCCCCCCTCTCTCTAACCCAGGGATCACTGGGCAGTGATCAGGAGCAGGAACCCTGGCTGATTTCCCCTCTCTCTCTCTCTCTCTAACCCAGGGATCACTGGGCAGTGATCAGGAGCAGGAACCCTGGCTGATTTCCCCCCTCTCTCTCTCTCTCTCTAACCCAGGGATCACTGGACCGTGATCAGGAGCAGGATCCCTGGCTGATTTCCCCCCTCTCTCTCTAACCCAGGGATCACTGGGCAGTGATCAGGAGCAGGATCCCTGGCTGATTTCCCCCCCCTCTCTCTAACCCAGGGATCACTGGGCAGTGATCAGGAGCAGGATCCCTGGCTGATTTCCCCCCTCTCTCTCTCTCTAACCCAGGGATCACTGGGCAGTGATCAGGAGCAGGAACCCTGGCTGATTGCCCCTCTCTCTCTCTCTCTCTCTCTAACCCAGGGATCACTGGGCAGTGATCAGGAGCAGGATCCCTGGCTGATTTCCCCCCTCTCTCTCTCTCTCTCTAACCCAGGGATCACTGGGCAGTGATCAGGAGCAGGATCCCTGGCTGATTTCCCGTCCCCACTCTCCCTCCCTCCCACGAAGGGCAGATGACTAACCTCGATGCTGATGTTTCTGAACGTGTTAACGTAGGCCGCACCTCCCAGCATGCCCTCGTACAAGACGAGTATGAAGATAATCCAGATGGTGGGCACAAAGGTGGTCCACACGTTGGCTGCCAGGAACGCAATGTTCAAAATCTGCAGCAGGAAGTGTTCGTGTTAGGATTGATGAGGCCAGAGTGATAGATGTGATCGATATGGACTTCAGTAAGGTGTTCGACAAGGTTCCCCATGGGAGACTGGTGAGCAAGGTTAGATCTCACGGAGTACAGGGAGAACTAGCCATTTGGATACAGAACTGGCTCAAAGGTAGGAGACAGAGGGTGGTGGTGGAGGGTTGTTTTTCAGACTGGAGGCCTGTGACCAGTGGAGTGCCACAAGGATCGGGGCTGGGCCCTCTACCTTTCCTCATTTACATAAAGGATTTGGATGAGAGCATAAGAGGTACAGTTAGTAAGTTTGGGGATGACCCCAAAGTTGGAGGGGTAGTGGACAGCGAAGAGGGTTCCCTCAGATTACAACAGGATCTGGACCAGATGGGCCAATGGGCTGAGAAGGGGCAGATGGAGTTTAATTCAGATCAATGTGAGGGGCTGCATTTTGGGAAAGTCAAATCTCAGCAGGACTTATCCACTTAATGGTAAGGTCCTGGGGAGTGTTACTGAACAAAGAGACCTTGGAGTGCAGGTTCATAGCTCCTTGAAAGTGGAGTCGCAGGTCGATAGGATAGTGAAGGCAGCGTTTGGTCTGGTCTCCTTTATTGGTCAGAGTATTGAGTACAGGAGGTGAGTTGGCCCTGGGTCGTGTTGTAGAACAGAGGGAGCTCGGGGCTCACAGACATATTACCGTCACAGACAGACATGGGGGGGGGGGAAGGAGGGGGTTAGCATGCTCACCTTCATCACTCAGACCGGGGAGTGTCAGGGGTTGGAGATGTCACCATCAGGTGATACAGCAGGTTGGTGGATGTTAGATACAGAGTAAAGCTCCCTCTACACTGTCCCCCCCCATCCAAGGGACAGGGGCACCACGGGGTTAGATACAGAGTAAAGCTCCCTCTACACTGTCCCCCCCCATCCCAGGGACAGGGACAGGAGCACCACGGGGTTAGATACAGAGTAAAGCTCCCTCTACACAGTCCCCCCCCCATCCCAGGGGCAGGGACAGCACGGGGTTAGATACAGAGTAAAGCTCCCTCTACACTGTCCCCCCCCATCCCAGGGACAGGGGCAGCACGGGGTTAGATACAGAGTAAAGCTCCCTCTACACTGTCCCCCCTATCCCAGGGACAGGGGCAGCACCGGGTTAGATACAGAGTAAAGCTCCCTCTACACTGTCCCCCCCCATCCCAGGGACAGGAACAGCATGTGTGGTTAGACACAGAGTAAAGCTCCCTCTACACTGTCCCCCCCCCCATCCCAGGGACAGGGACAGCACAGGGTTAGATACAGGGTAAAGCTTCCTCTACACTGTCCCCCCCCCATCCCAGGGACAGGAACAGCATGTGTGGTTAGACACAGAGTAAAGCTCCCTCTACACTGTCCCCCCCCATCCCAGGGACAGGGACAGCACAGGGTTAGATACAGGGTAAAGCTCCCTCTATACTGTCCCCCCATCCCAGGGACAGGGACAGTGCGGGGTTAGATACAGAGGAAAGCTCCCTTTACACTGTTCCCCCCCCCATCCCAGGGACAGGGACAGCACGGGGTTAGATACAGAGTAAAGCTCCCTCTACACTGTCCCCCCCATCCCAGGGACAGGGACAGCACGGGGTTAGACACAGAGTAAAGCTCCCTCTACACTGTCCCCCCATCCCAGGGACAGAGACAGCACAGGGTTAGATACAGAGTAAAGCTTCCTCTACACTGTCCCCCCCCATCCCAGGGACAGGGACAGCACAGGGTTAGATACAGAGTAAAGCTCCCTCTACACTGTCCCCCCCCCATCCCAGGGACAGGGACAGCACGGGTTTAGATACAGAGTAAAGCTCCCTCTACACTGTCCCCCCCATCCCAGGGACAGGTACAGCACGGGGTTAGATACAGAGTAAAGCTCCCTCTACACTGTCCCCCCCATCCCAGGGACAGGGACAGCACGGGGTTAGATACAGAGTAAAGCTCCCTCTACACTGACACTCTGTGGGTGAGGTACCTGTAAAACAGCGAGAATCCAAATGCGATGGAGATGGACACAATCTGCGGATGATCGGGAGAGAAACACTCCGAGCTGATAGATGGTCTGGTACCTGGAACAGGGGGAGACATTAACCCCGGACCCCACAAAACACCCCGGGGAGAGTCCCCAAACACACCCCCTATACCCCGGGGAGAGAGTCCCCAAACACACCCCCTATACCCTGGGGGGGAGAGTCCCCAAACACACCCCCTATACCCCGGGGGGAGAGTCCCCAAACACACCCCCTATACCCCGGGGGGGAGAGTCCCCAAACACACCCCCTATACCCCGGGGAGAGAGTCCCCAAACACACCCCCTATACCCTGGGGGGGAGAGTCCCCAAACACACCCCCTATACCCCGGGGGGAGAGTCCCCAAACACACCCCCTATACCCCGGGGGGGAGAGTCCCCAAACACACCCCCTATACCCCGGGGAGAGTCCCCGAACACACCCCCTATACCCCGGGGGGGAGAGTCCCCAAACACACCCCCTATACCCCGGGGAGAGAGTCCCCAAACACACACCCTATACCCCGGGGGGAGAGTCCCCAAACACACACCCTATACCCCGGGGGGAGAGTCCCCAAACACACCCCCTATACCCCGGGGGGGAGAGTCCCCAAACACACCCCCTATACCCCGGGGAGAGTCCCCAAACACACCCCCTATACCCCGGGGAGAGAGTCCCCAAACACACCCCCTATACCCCGGGGGGGAGAGTCCCCAAACACACCCCCTATACCCCGGGGGGAGAGTCCCCAAACACACCCCCTATACCCCGGGGAGAGAGTCCCCAAACACACCCCCTATACCCCGGGGGGGAGAGTCCCCAAACACACCCCCTATACCCCGGGGGGAGAGTCCCCAAACACACCCCCTATACCCCGGGGAGAGTCCCCAAACACACCCCCTATACCCCGGGGGGGAGAGTCCCCAAACACACCCCCTATACCCCGGGGAGAGTCCCCAAACACACCCCCTATACCCCGGGGAGAGTCCCCAAACACACCCCCTATACCCCGGGGGGGAGAGTCCCCAAACACACCCCCTATACCCCGGGGGGAGAGTCCCCAAACACACACCCTATACCCCGGGGGGAGAGTCCCCAAACACACCCCCTATACCCCGGGGGGGAGAGTCCCCAAACACACCCCCTATACCCCGGGGAGAGAGTCCCCAAACACACCCCCTATACCCCGGGGGGAGAGTCCCCAAACACACCCCCTATACCCCGGGGAGAGTCCCCAAACACACACCCTATACCCCGGGGGGAGAGTCCCCAAACACACACCCTATACCCCGGGGGGAGAGTCCCCAAACACACCCCCTATACCCCGGGGGGGAGAGTCCCCAAACACACCCCCTATACCCCGGGGAGAGTCCCCAAACACACCCCCTATACCCCGGGGGGGAGAGTCCCCAAACACACCCCCTATACCCCGGGGGGGAGAGTCCCCAAACACACCCCCATACCCCGGGGAGAGTCCCCAAACACACCCCCTATACCCCGGGGGGGAGAGTCCCCAAACACACACCCTATACCCCGGGGGGGAGAGTCCCCCAAACACACCCCCTATACCCCGGGGGGGAGAGTCCCCAAACACACCCCCTATACCCCGGGGGGGAGAGTCCCCAAACACACCCCCATACCCCGGGGGGGGAGAGTCCCCCAAACACACCCCCTATACCCCGGGGGGGAGAGTCCCCAAACACACCCCCTATACCCCGGGGGGGAGAGTCCCCAAACACACCCCCTATACCCCGGGGGGAGAGTCCCCAAACACACCCCCTATACCCCGGGGGGGAGAGTCCCCAAACACACCCCCTATACCCCGGGGGGAGTCCCCAAACACACCCCCTATACCCCGGGGGGAGTCCCCAAACACACCCCCTATACCCCGGGGGGAGAGTCCCCAAACACACCCCCTATACCCCGGGGGGGAGAGTCCCCAAACACACCCCCTATACCCCGGGGGGAGAGTCCCCAAACACACCCCCTATACCCCGGGGAGAGTCCCCAAACACACCCCCTATACCCCGGGGGGGAGAGTCCCCAAACACACCCCCATACCCCGGGGGGAGAGTCCCCAAACACACCCCCTATACCCCGGGGGGGAGAGTCCCCAAACACACCCCCTATACCCCGGGGAGAGAGTCCCCAAACACACCCCCTATACCCCGGGGAGAGTCCCCAAACACACCCCCTATACCCCGGGGAGAGAGTCCCCAAACACACACCCTATACCCCGGGGAGAGAGTCCCCAAACACACCCCCTATACCCCGGGGGGAGAGTCCCCAAACACACCCCCTATACCCCGGGGGGAGAGTCCCCAAACACACCCCCTATACCCCGGGGAGAGAGTCCCCAAACACACCCCCTATACCCCGGGGAGAGAGTCCCCAAACACACCCCCTATACCCCGGGGAGAGTCCCCAAACACACCCCCTATACCCCGGGGGGAGAGTCCCTCACCAGCGATATTGTGCGTTATGATCCAGGAAGATGTTCCGATAAAACAACAGCTCCAACTGGGAACAGAGAGAGAGAGAGAGATCAGTTACTGACACGTTACCCTCCCTCAGCACTGACCCTCCCACAGTGCGGGGCTCCCTCAGCACTGACCCTCCCACAGTGCGGGGCTCCCTCAGCACTGACCCTCCCACAGTGTGGGGGCTCCCTCAGCACTGACCCTCCCACAGTGCGGGGCTCCCTCAGCACTGACCCTCCCACAGTGCGGGGCTCCCTCAGCACTGACCCTCCCACAGTGCGGGGCTCCCTCAGCACTGACCCTCCCACAGTGCGGGGCTCCCTCAGCACTGACCCTCCCACAGTGCGGGGCTCCCTCAGCACTGACCCTCCCACAGTGCGGGGCTCCCTCAGCACTGACCCTCCCACAGTGTGGGGCTCCCTCAGCACTGACCCTCCCACAGTGTGGGGCTCCCTCGGCACTGACCCTCCCACAGTGTGGGGCTCCCTCGGCACTGACCCTCCCACAGTGTGGGGCTCCCTCGGCACTGACCCTCCCACAGTGCGGGGCTCCCTCGGCACTGACCCTCCCACAGTGTGGGGGCTCCCTCGGCACTGACCCTCCCACAGTGTGGGGCTCCCTCGGCACTGACCCTCCCACAGTGCGGGGCTCCCTCAGCACTGACCCTCCCTCAGTGTGGGGCTCCCTCAGCACTGACCCTCCCACAGTGTGGGGCTCCCTCAGTGCTGACCCTCCCTCGATGAGACATTACCTGCAAATTGTCAGTATTACTCACCAATCCCTGATTAATAAAATATTCGGCAAAATACACTGTTCCAAGGGGAACCATATACTTCAGAAGTGACTGTTTTAATACAAAACACAACACAGTATCAGAGACAGGGACAGGGACGGTACAGAGCTCCCTCTACATCACCCCCTGACAGTGTAACCTCCCCCACTTTATACCCCAGGGTCAGCATCGAGCTCTCCCAGGGACAGGGATGGTACAGAGCTCCCTCTACATCACCCCCTGACAGTGTAACCTCCCCCACTTTATACCCCAGTGTCAGCATCGAGCTCTCCCGGGGACAGGGACGGTACAGAGCTCCCTCTACATCACCCCCTGACAGTGTAACCTCCCCCCACTTTATATCCCAGTGTCAGCATCGAGCTCGCCCAGGGACAGGGACGGTACAGAGCTCCCTCTACATCACCCCCTGACAGTGTAACCTCCCCCACTTTATCCCCAGTGTCAGCATCGAGCTCTCCCAGGGACAGGGACGGT
>NW_027310703.1:0-2500 GCF_047496795.1 Chiloscyllium punctatum
AAATGTTTAAAAGAAGAAATCAGTAACCAGAAAAACGGCGAAAAATGTTTAAAAAGAAGAAATCAGTAACCAGAAAAACGGCGAAAAATGTTTAAAAAGAAGAAATCAGTAACCAGACAAACTGCGAAAAATGTTTAAAAAGAAGAAATCAGTAACCAGAAAAACTTAGAAAAATGTTTAAAAAGAAGAAATCAGTAACCAGGAAAACTTGGAAAAAAAACACTTAGAAAAATTTTCAGCAAAGTGTGAAAAATATTCTAAGTGTCAGCGGAGGAAAATGCTGCAGCATCGGGAAAGATTCGCAAACTTACACCGAACATGTGCTCCGAAGTGCCGGAGGAATTGGGTGAATTGAGCCCGGCAAATGGCCAGCTGTCGTTTTGTGCCTGCAGCCCGAAAACTTTAACTTTGTCTGTCGCGGAAGTCCGGACCGAGAAAAATCCAAACGGTTTTGACCGGACCGAGTTCCAGACCGATGCAGTCAAATTTGGAATTCAGACCCATTCAGTGCCACTTGTAGTTTTTCCGCAGTGAGGTTGGCGGGGTACCCGGAGATATATGGGAACACGATTTTTAGAACAAAATGGCGGCGCGGGACCGTTCTGAAAGGCATCCGAAAAACGGTTCCACGGGCATAGCACTTTAATGACAGGTATGAGTGCATGCCGGAGAGCTCTTGGAAGTCGAATTTTTGACACTTTGTCAATTTTTTGACAGATTTGACAAACTCTTTCTGTCTGTTCTAAGAGTCAGTCAGAGACTTGTGCGGCGGTCTTTTGACACTATTGGAGGGCGGGCAAACCCCACGTTGACTCCGGCCGTCCCTCCACAGGCGCTCGTGTCCAAAATGAAGGCGAGAGACGCGAGTGGCCTGGTTCCCTTGGGTGTTGCCAAGAAGGCTGCGGGCTGACCGTTGCCTGAGCACTCCCTAAAGCCTCTTGTGATGAGAGCAGACCTCGCCTGCCGCACGACCGGCTCTGGGAGTCGTTGGGCCGCTATTTGTGAATAGTCTGGTCCTCCTCTGCCACCCGGACAAGCGCGATGGCTCTGCCGCCCTGCGGTGCTCGTCACCCAGGTTTGGGGAACACGATACTCGTAACAAAAATAAAAGGCGGCTCGGGACCTGCAGGCGAAAGGGGTCCCGTGGTGCTAAGCACGTCGACTTCGGGTCTCGGTGCAAGCCGGAGAGCTCACGGAAGTCTAAAGTTTTCGGCACGTGGTCGAATCTTTTCAAAGGCTTACCCGGCTCTTTCCGTCCATTCTGAGAGTAAGTCAGAGGCCGGTGCGGAGGTCTCTTGACAATCGGAGGGGGTGGTGGCCCTCCGCAGGCGCTCGTGTCGAAAATGAAGGCGAGAGACGCGAGTGGCCTGGTTCCCCTGGGTGTTGCCAGGAAGGCTGCGGGCTGACCCTTGCCTGAGCACTCCCTAAAGCCTCTTGTGATGAGAGCAGACCTCGCGCGCCGCACGACCGGCTCTGGGAGTCGTTGGGCCGCTATCTGTGAATAGTCGGGTCCTCCTCTGCCACCCGGCCAAGTGCGATGGCTCTGCCGCCCTGCGGTGCTCGTCACGCAGGTATGGGGCACACGATGCTCGTAACAGCAAATAAAGGCGGCTCGGGACCTGCAGGCGAAAGGGGTCCCGTGGTGCTTAGCACGTCGACTTCGGGTCTCGGTGCAAGCCGGAGAGCTCACGGAAGTCTAAAGTTTTCGGCACGTGGTCGAATCTTTTGAAAGGCTTACCCGGCTCTTTCCGTCCATTCTGAGAGTCAGTCAGAGGCCGGTGCGGCGGTCTATTGACGACCGGAGGCTCCCATGGGTGTTGCGATGAGGGTGGAGGGCACAGAACCTTGCCTTAGCACTCCCTAATAAAGCCTCTTGTGAAGAGAGCAGACCTCGCGCGCCGCACGACCGGCTCTGGGAGTCGTTGGGCCGCTATCTGTGAATAGTCGGGTCCTCCTCTGCCACCCGGCCAAGTGCGATGGCTCTGCCGCCCTGCGGTGCTCGTCACGCAGGTATGGGGCACACGATGCTCGTAACAGCAAATAAAGGCGGCTCGGGACCTGCAGGCGAAAGGGGTCCCGTGGTGCTTCGCACGTCGACTTCGGGTCTCGGTGCAAGCCGGAGAGCTCACGGAAGTCTAAAGTTTTCGGCACGTGGTCGAATCTTTTGAAAGGCTTACCCGGCTCTTTCCGTCCATTCTGAGAGTCAGTCAGAGGCCGGTGCGGCGGTCTATTGACGACCGGAGGCTCCCATGGGTGTTGCGATGAGGGTGGAGGGCACAGAACCTTGCCTTAGCACTCCCTAATAAAGCCTCTTGTGAAGAGAGCAGACCTCGCGCGCCGCACGACCGGCTCTGGGAGTCGTTGGGCCGCTATCTGTGAATAGTCGGGTCCTCCTCTGCCACCCGGCCAAGTGCGATGGCTCTGCCGCCCTGCGGTGCTCGTCACGCAGGTATGGGGCACACGATGCTCGTAACAGCAAATAAAGGCGGCTCGGGACCTG
>NW_027310703.1:7500-10000 GCF_047496795.1 Chiloscyllium punctatum
TCCGTTTCAACTTGTCTCGCGAGGGTGGTTTCGGGGCCAGCAGGAGAGCTCGTCGGGGTAGCAGGCCCTGCAGCCGTGGTCACCGCCAAACCCCCACAACTCGAGCAAGTGAAAAAAAAAGTAACAAATAAGAAAGGATCGTCGGCTTGGGGGTACGCCCGTTTCCGTTTCAACTTGTCTCGCGAGGGTGGTTTCGGGGCCAGCAGGAGAGCTCGTCGGGGTAGCAGGCCCTGCAGCCGTGGTCACCGCCAAACCCCCACAACTCGAGCAAGTGAAAAAAAAAAGTAACAAATAAGAAAGGATCTCTGTCGGCTTGGGGGTACGCCCGTTTCCGTTTCAACTTGTCTCGCGAGGGTGGTTTCGGGGCCAGCAGGAGAGCTCGTCGGGGTAGCAGGCCCTGCAGCCGTGGTCACCGCCAAATCCCCACAACTCGAGCAAGTGAAAAAAAAAGTAACAAATAAGAAAGGATCGTCGGCTTGGGGGTACGCCCGTTTCCGTTTCAACTTGTCTCGCGAGGGTGGTTTCGGGGCCAGCAGGAGAGCTCGTCGGGGTAGCAGGCCCTGCAGCCGTGGTCACCGCCAAACCCCCCACAACTGTTGGGCGCCTACCTGCGCGGGGCAGGAGGACACTTTCCGATTTCAAATCTCCGTTTGCCGAGTCCACCCCGAACGCACGCGGGCGGGCGGGTTCGCATCACCCTTCGTCACAAGGGGCGAAGCCCGTTCCACCGTCTCGTCAGTAGTGCCGACCGGTCTGTGATCGACGAGGGGAGCCACACCAGGTCCGGCCCTGCTGCTTGGCGGCACCGCGTCGTCGGGAGCTCGCGACAGACGGAGGGTTTCGGTGTACTCTCCAGCCACGGGAAACGAAGCCGGTGATGCAGGCGCCGGTCTTTCGCTCCCAAATCGGCTGGGTTTACATCGTTGCTATCTAGTCACGCTCCCTTCAAACCCGACGGGGTACCTATTCCCCTCACCCGTCTGTGCGTATACAGCCTCTTTGCACTTGCGGGATGGGGGGTGGTGGTTTAAAGACTCTCGAGTTGCCGCCCGTCGGTCTCCGAGCTCCGTGCAGTAGTGATCCCCAGCGAACTGCCAGCAGGGCGAACGAGCGATCCCGCTCTCGGTCGGGGCGCCTGGCGTCGATCGGTGGTCGGTGGCTTGCGGGCAAGCTGCGCTGTGAGTGTGGGAACGAGTATGACGAGCCGTTGCCGCGACTCCCAGTCCACCTCGGCGGTGGCTGGGCCGGGCGGGCGTCTGCTCGGGCGAGTGCCGCCCCCGCCTCCTCGCAGGAAGTCCGCTCGCCGACACGCCGCCACGTGCACGCGTCAGTGACGCTGCCGAACCGATGGCCGGTGCCCGTTCCCGCCTCTGCTTTTCCTAGGGCAAAGCTGCTGCACGCCTCGTGATACTAGGCGGGCGACATGGTGGCGGTGATCCTGCCTCCGTCGCTGCGGTGCGTTGGGGCACGCATCGCCTCTTGGGCGCCCTGTCCTCCTCCCCCCAATAGACGTATGTTTCTGCGGGCCGCACCAGGATGGTGCTCCCCATCGCTTCACGCCACCCTGCTCCGCCCGCACGCCGGCGTGCAGGTGGCTGTAGCTCAAGGTGGGGAGCGTATGTGCGGTCCGGGTCGCTTTCCTCTGGCGAGGGAGAGACCTAAAACAAACTCAGACAACTCTTGACGGTGGATCACTCGGCTCGTGCGTCGATGACGAACGCAGCTAGCTGCGAGAATTAATGTGAATTGCAGGACACATTGATCATCGACACTTTGAACGCACTTTGCGGCCCCGGGTTCTTCCCGGGGCCACGCCTGTCTGAGGGTCGTTTGGCAATCAATCGCACTCGCCTTGGCTGGCGAGAGCGCGGCTGGGGTGTCGCAGAGGACCCGTCCTCTTTGTCCCCCTAAGTTCAGACTCCGGAGCCCTCCGGCGTCGGAGCGCTTGGCCTTTCCCCCCCACCCTGCACATTCCGTTCGTCAGGCTCGACGCCATCCCCCCGCCGGGGAGCGCGGCCTGGCGTCCGTCTGTGTCGTGGCAGTGGGGCCAGCACGGCTGTCACCGGTCCCAGAATGGCTGTCGGTGGTTCACACTGTGTGTGTGTGCCAACCCTCCTGGTCTCTGGGACACGGAGCTGCCACGAAGTGTTGAGCCTCCAGTGGGGGGTCTGCCTAAGCTCTGCACGTCCGCATTGGGTCCGTCTCTCGGTTGGCTGGCAGTGGAAAGAGTGAAGGGAGCCGCGGAGGTCCGGTGCTGGTGCGCCGCCGGCCTGACCGTGGAGCTCGCCGGTTTGACACGCTGACACCGACTCGATGGTTGATCGATTGAGAGTGCTGGGAGCTGCAGGCCGCCCGCTGCTGCAGCCGCCCGTCTCGTGGTTCGTCCTCGGCCTTAAGTGGCCGGCGGGGCGTCTGATCCTGTCTCCCCTGCTGGCGCCGAGTGCCTGGCCGAGGGAGGAGGTTTTCGTCGAACGCTGTGACTTGGACGGTCGCACGCGCG
>NW_027310703.1:17500-27500 GCF_047496795.1 Chiloscyllium punctatum
AACGCGGGTAGCTCGGCCGGATTTGACCCGGCGGTTCTGCCGAAGGTCTCACCTTCGAGGGGGGAGCCTCCCGCGTGTTCAGGCCGAATTTTGTGCATTTCCATCGGCGGGAAGAGGTCCAAACGGGAATGGGATTGAATGTGACTGCTGAAGCCGACATTGAGACCTCTAACGCGGGTAGCTCGGCCGGATTTGACCCGGCGGTTCTGCCGAAGGTCTCACCTTCGAGGGGGGAGCGCCCACCGTGTACAGGCCGATTTTCATGCATTTCCAACCGTGGGAAGGGGTCCGAAAGGGGATGGGGGTGAACGTGACTGCTCAACCCGACTTTGAGACCTGTAACGCGGGTAGCTCAGCCGGATTTGACCCGGCGGTTCTGGCGACGGTCTCGCCTTCGAGGGGGGAGCGTCCCGCGTGTTCAGGCCGAATTTTGTGCATTTCCATCGGCGGGAAGAGGTCCAAACGGGAATGGGATTGAATGTGACTGCTGAAGCCGACATTGAGACCTCTAACGCGGGTAGCTCGGCAGGATTTGACCCGGCGGTTCTGCCGAAGGTCTCACCTTCGAGGGGGGAGCGCCCACCGTGTACAGGCCGATTTTCATGCATTTCCAACCGTGGGAAGGGGGCCGAAAGGGGATGGGGGTGAATGTGACTGCTCAACCCGACTTTGAGGCATCTAACCCGGGTAGCTCAGCCGGGTTTGACCCGGCGGTTCTGCCGACGGCCTCGCCTTCGAGGGGGGAGCGTCCCCCGTGTACAGGCCGATTTTCATGCATTTCGAACCGTGGGAAGTGGCCCAAAAGGGGATGGGAGTGAATGTGACTGCTCAACCCGACTTTGGCGCTTCCGAGCCGGGTAGCTCAGCCGGGTTTGACCCGGCGGTTCTGCCGACGGTCTCGTCTTCGAGGCGGGTGCCTCCCCCGTGTACAGGCCGATTTTCATGCATTTCGTACCGTGGGAAGTGGTCCAAAAGGGAATGGGGGTGGACGTGACTGCTCATACCGACATCGAGACTTGTAAGCCGTGTAGCTCGGCCGGGTTTGATCCGGCGGGTCTGCCGACGGTCTCGTCTTCGAGAGGGGGGCCTCCCCCGTGTACAGGCCGATTTTCGTGCATTTCCAACGGTGGGAAGAGGTTCATAAGGGGATGGGGGTGAATGTGACTGCTCAACCCGACTCTGAGGCTTCTAACCCGGGTAGCTCGGCCGGGTTTGACCCGGCGGTTCTGCCGTCGGTCTCGCCTTCGAGAGGGGCGCCTCCCCCGTGTACAGGCCGATTTTCGTGCATTTCCAACGGTGGGAAGAGGTTCAAAAGGGGATGGGGGTGAATGTGACTGCTCAACCCGACTCTGAGGCTTCTAACCCGGGTAGCCCGGCCGGGTTTGACCCGGCGGTTCTGCCGTCGGTCTCGCCTTCGAGGGCGGAGCCTCCCCCGTGTACAGGCCGATTTTCGTGCATTTCAAACCGTGGGAAGCGGTCCAAAAGGGGATGGGAGTGAATGTGACTGCTCATACCGACCTTGGCGCTTCCGACCCGGGTAGCTCAGCCGGGTTTGACCCGGCGGTTCTGCCGACGGTCTCGCCTTCGAGGGGGGAGCGTCCCCCGTGTTCAGGCCGAATTTTGTGCATTTCGAACCGTGGGAAGTTGCCCAAAAGTCGATGGGAGTGAATGTGACTGCTCAACCCGACTTTGGCGCTTCCGAGCCGGGTAGCTCAGCCGGGTTTGACCCGGCGGTTCTGCCGACGGTCTCGTCTTCGAGGCGGGTGCCTCCCCCGTGTACAGGCCGATTTTCATGCATTTCGTACCGTGGGAAGTGGTCCAAAAGGGAATAGGGGTGGACGTGACTGCTCATACCGACATTGAGACTTGTAAGCCGTGTAGCTCGGCCGGGTTTGATCCGGCGGGTCTGCCGACGGTCTCGTCTTCGAGGCGGGTGCCTCCCCCGTGTACAGGCCGATTTTCGTGCATTTCGAACCGTGGGAAGTGGTCCAAAAGGGGATGGGGGTGGACGTGACTGCTCAACCCGACTTTGAGGCTTCTAACCCGGGTAGCTCGGCCGGGTTTGACCCGTCGATTCTGCCGATGGTCTCGTTTTGGAGGGGGGAGCCTCCCCCGTGTTCAGTCCGATTTTCGTGCATTTCGAACCGTGGGAAGTGGCCCAAAAGGGGATGGGAGTGAATGTGACTGCTCATACCGACTTTGGCGCTTCCGAGCCTGGTAGCTCAGCCGGGTTTGATCCGGCGGTTCTGCCGACGGTCTCGTCTTCGAGGCGGCTCCCTCCCCCGTGTACAGGCCGATTTTCATGCATTTGCAACGGTGGGAAGTTGCCCAAAAGGGGATGGGAGTGAATGTGACTGCTCAACCCGACTTTGGCGCTTCCGAGCCTGGTAGCTCAGCCGGGTTTGAACCGGCGGTTCTGCCGACGGTCTCGTCTTCGAGGCGGCTCCCTCCCCCGTGTACAGGCCGATTTTCGTGCATTTCGAACCGTGGGAAGTGGTCCAAAAGGGAATGGGGGTGGACGTGACTGCTCAACCCGACTCTGAGGCTTCTAACCCGGGTAGCTCGGCCGGGTTTGATCCGGCGGTTCTGCCGACGGTCTCGTCTTCGAGGCCGGTGCCTCCCCCGTGTACAGGCCGA
This sequence comes from Chiloscyllium punctatum, assembly GCF_047496795.1. Lineage (NCBI taxonomy): Eukaryota > Metazoa > Chordata > Chondrichthyes > Orectolobiformes > Hemiscylliidae > Chiloscyllium > Chiloscyllium punctatum. The sequence continues at coordinate 20,138 of NW_027310703.1, forward strand.
TTTTCGTGCATTTCCAACGGTGGGAAGTGGTCCAAAAGGGAATGGGGGTGGACGTGTCTGCTCATACCGACTTTGAGACTTGTAAGCCGGGTAGCTCAGCCGGGTTTGTTCCGGCGGTTCTGCCGACGGTCTCGTCATCGAGGGGGGAGCCTCCCCCGTGTCCAGGCCGATTTTCATGCATTTCCAACCGTGGGAAGTGGTCCAAAAGGGAATGGGGGTGAATGTGACTGCTCATACCGACTTTGAGACTTTTAAGCCGGGTAGCTCAGCCGGGTTTGACCCGGCGGTTCTGCCGACGGTCTCGCCTTCGAGGGGGGAGCGTCCCCCGTGTTCAGGCCGAATTTTGTGCATTTCGAACCGTGGGAAGTTGCCCAAAAGTCGATGGGAGTGAATGTGACTGCTCAACCCGACTTTGAGACTTGTAAGCCGGGTAGCTCAGCCGGGTTTGACCCGGCGGTTCTGCCGACGGTCTCGTCTTCGAGGCGGGTGCCTCCCCCGTGTACAGGCCGATTTTCATGCATTTCGTACCGTGGGAAGCGGTCCAAAAGGGGATGGGAGTGAACGTGACTGCTCATACCGACTTTGGCGCTTCCGAGCCGGGTAGCTCAGCCGGGTTTGACCCGGCGGGTCTGCCGACGGTCTCGCCTTCGAGGGGGGAGCGTCCCCCGTGTTCAGGCCGAATCTTGTGCATTTCGAACCGTGGGAAGTTGCCCAAAAGTCGATGGGAGTGAATGTGACTGCTCAACCCGACTTTGAGACTTGTAAGCCGGGTAGCTCAGCCGGGTTTGACCCGGCGGTTCTGCCGACGGTCTCGTCTTCGAGGCCGGTGCCTCCCCCGTGTACAGGCCGATTTTCGTGCATTTCCAACGGTGGGAAGTGGTCCAAAAGGGAATGGGGGTGGACGTGTCTGCTCATACCGACTTTGAGACTTGTAAGCCGGGTAGCTCAGCCGGGTTTGTTCCGGCGGTTCTGCCGACGGTCTCGTCATCGAGGGGGGAGCCTCCCCCGTGTCCAGGCCGATTTTCATGCATTTCCAACCGTGGGAAGTGGTCCAAAAGGGAATGGGGGTGAATGTGACTGCTCATACCGACTTTGAGACTTTTAAGCCGGGTAGCTCGGCCGGGTTTGACCCGGCGGTTCTGCCGACGGTCTCGTCTTCGAGGCGGGTGCCTCCCCCGTGTACAGGCCGATTTTCGTGCATTTCGAACCGTGGGAAGTGGTCTAAAAGTCGATGGGAGTGAACGTGACTGCTCAACCCGACTTTGAGACTTGTAAGCCGGGTAGCTCAGCCAGGTTTGACCCGGCGGTTCTGCCGACGGTCTCGCCTTCGAGGGCGGACCCTCCCCCGTGTACAGGCCGGTTTTCGTGCATTTCGAACCGTGGGAAGTGATCCAAAAGGGAATGGGGGTGAACGTGACTGCCCAACCCGGCTTTGAGACTTGTAAGCCGGGTAGCTCAGCCGGGTTGGACCCGGCGGTTCTGCCGACGGTCTCGACTTCGAGGCGGGTGCCTCCCCCGTGTACAGGCCGATTTTCATGCATTTGCAACGGTGGGAAGTTGCCCAAAAGTCGATGGGAGTGAATGTGACTGCTCAACCCGACTTCGAGACTTGTAAGCCGGGTAGCTCAGCCGGGTTTGACCCGGCGGTTCTGCCGACGGTCTCGCCTTCGAGGGGGGAGCCTCCCCCGTGTACAGGCCGATTTTCGTGCATTTCCAACGGTGGGAACAGGTTCAAAAGGGGATGGGAGTGATTGTGACTGCTCAACCCGACTCTAGGGCTTCTAACCCGGGTAGCCCGGCCGGGTTTGACCCGGCGGTTCTGCCGACGGTCTCGTCTTCGAGGCGGGTGCCTCCCCCGTATACAGGCCGATTTTCATGCATTTCGAACCGTGGGAAGTGGTCCAAAAGGGAATGGGGGTGGACGTGTCTGCTCATACCGACTTTGAGACTTGTAAGCCGGGTAGCTCAGCCGGGTTTGATCCGGCGGTTCTGCCGACGGTCTCGCCTTCGAGGGGGGAGCCTCCCCCGTGTTCAGTCCGATTTCCATGCATTTCCAACCGTGGGAAGTTGCCCAAAAGGGGATGGGAGTGAATGTGACTGCTCAACCCGACTTTGGCGCTTCCGAGCCGGGTAGCTCAGCCGGGTTTGACCCGGCGGTTCTGCCGACGGTCTCGTCTTCGAGGCGGGTGCCTCCCCCGTATACAGGCCGATTTTCATGCATTTCGAACCGTGGGAAGTGGTCCAAAAGGGAATGGGGGTGGACGTGTCTGCTCATACCGACTTTGAGACTTGTAAGCCGGGTAGCTCAGCCGGGTTTGATCCGGCGGTTCTGCCGACGGTCTCGCCTTCGAGGGGGGAGCCTCCCCCGTGTTCAGTCCGATTTCCATGCATTTCCAACCGTGGGAAGTTGCCCAAAAGGGGATGGGAGTGAATGTGACTGCTCAACCCGACTTTGGCGCTTCCGAGCCGGGTAGCTCAGCCGGGTTTGACCCGGCGGTTCTGCCGACGGTCTCGTCTTCGAGGCGGGTGCCTCCCCCGTGTACAGGCCGATTTTCATGCATTTGGAACCGTGGGAAGTGGTCCAAAAGGGAATGGGGGTGGACGTGACTGCTCATACCGACTTTGAGACTTGTAAGCCGGGTAGCTCAGCCGGGTTTGACCCGGCGGTTCTGCCGACGGTCTCGCCTTCGAGGGGGGAGCCTCCCCCGTGTTCAGTCCGATTTTCGTGCATTTCCCACGGTGGGAAATGGTATCTTTCATTACGGGGACAAGGGTCTGAAGCGGTGAAGTCAGTAACCGGCATAGTTAAGGAAAGGGTTCGAATTTTCTCAACAGTACGAAAAAAGTGAGCAGGGAAGCTAGAGAAGGTGTCAGTGAGTCCCAAACGAGTGAACCGCAAAACTTAGGGAAATGCCCGAAAGCGTTTTAAAGGGTGAAATCGGGAACGAGGAAATGATCGGAAAGTGCCTGAAAGTGCTAAATGAGTAAACAGAAAAACGATGAAAAATGTTTGAAAAGAAGAAGTGAGTAACCAGGAAAACTTAGAAAAATGTTCAAAACGAAGAAATCAGTAACCAGGAAAACTTAGAAAAATGATCAAAAAGAAGAAATGAGTAACCAGGAAAACTTAGAAAAATGTTTAAAAAGAAGAAATCAGTAACCAGGAAAACTTAGGAAAATGTTTAAAAAGAAGAAATCAGTAACCAGAAAAACTGCGAAAAATGTTTAAAAAGAAGAAATGAGTAACCAGAAAAACTTAGAAAAATGTTTAAAAAGAAGAAATCAGTAACCAGGAAAACTTAGAAAAATGTTTAAAAAGAAGAAATCAGTAACCAGGAAAACTTAGAAAAATGTTTAAAAAGAAGAAATCAGTAACCAGGAAAACTTAGAAAAATGTTATAAAAGAAGAAGTGAGTAACCAGAAAAACTTAGAAAAATGTTTAAAAAGAAGAAATCAGTAACCAGAAAAACTGCGAAAAATGTTTAAAAAGAAGAAATCAGTAACCAGACAAACTGCGAAAAATGTTTAAAAAGAAGAAATCAGTAACCAGGAAAACTTAGAAAAATGTTTAAAAAGAAGAAGTGAGTAACCAGAAAAACTTAGAAAAATGTTTAAAAAGAAGAAATCAGTAACCAGAAAAACTGCGAAAAATGTTTAAAAAGAAGAAATCAGTAACCAGACAAACTGCGAAAAATGTTTAAAAAGAAGAAATCAGTAACCAGGAAAACTTAGAAAAATGTTTAAAAAGAAGAAGTGAGTAACCAGAAAAACTTAGAAAAATGTTTAAAAAGAAGAAATCAGTAACCAGAAAAACTGCGAAAAATGTTTAAAAAGAAGAAATCAGTAACCAGGAAAACTTAGAAAAATGTTTAAAAAGAAGAAATCAGTAACCAGAAAAACTGCGAAAAATGTTTAAAAAGAAGAAATCAGTAACCAGAAAAACTTAGAAAAATGTTTAAAAAGAAGAAGTGAGTAACCAGAAAAACTTAGAAAAATGTTTAAAAAGAAGAAATCAGTAACCAGAAAAACTGCGAAAAATGTTTAAAAAGAAGAAATCAGTAACCAGACAAACTGCGAAAAATGTTTAAAAAGAAGAAATCAGTAACCAGGAAAACTTAGAAAAATGTTTAAAAAGAAGAAGTGAGTAACCAGAAAAACTTAGAAAAATGTTTCAAAAGAAGAAGTGAGTAACCAGAAAAACTTAGAAAAATGTTTAAAAAGAAGAAGTGAGTAACCAGAAAAACTTAGAAAAATGTTTAAAAAGAAGAAATCAGTAACCAGAAAAACTTAGAAAAATGTTTAAAAAGAAGAAATCAGTAACCAGAAAAACTGCGAAAAATGTTTAAAAAGAAGAAATCAGTAACCAGGAAAACTTAGAAAAATGTTTAAAAAGAAGAAATGAGTAACCAGGAAAACTTAGAAAAATGTTTAAAAAGAAGAAATGAGTAACCAGGAAAACTTAGAAAAATGTTTAAAAAGAAGAAATCAGTAACCAGAAAAACTTAGAAAAATGTTTAAAAAGAAGAAATCAGTAACCAGAAAAACGGCGAAAAATGTTTAAAAAGAAGAAATGAGTAACCAGAAAAACTTAGAAAAATGTTTAAAAAGAAGAAATCAGTAACCAGAAAAACGGCGAAAAATGTTTAAAAAGAAGAAATCAGTAACCAGAAAAACTTAGAAAAATGTTTAAAAAGAAGAAGTGAGTAACCAGAAAAACTTAGAAAAATGTTTAAAAAGAAGAAATGAGTAACCAGAAAAACTTAGAAAAATGTTTAAAAAGAAGAAATCAGTAACCAGAAAAACTTAGAAAAATGTTTAAAAAGAAGAAATGAGTAACCAGAAAAACTTAGAAAAATGTTTAAAAAGAAGAAATCAGTAACCAGAAAAACGGCGAAAAATGTTTAAAAAGAAGAAATCAGTAACCAGAAAAACGGCGAAAAATGTTTAAAAAGAAGAAATCAGTAACCAGACAAACTGCGAAAAATGTTTAAAAAGAAGAAATCAGTAACCAGAAAAACTTAGAAAAATGTTTAAAAAGAAGAAATCAGTAACCAGGAAAACTTGGAAAAAAACACTTAGAAAAATTTTCAGCAAAGTGTGAAAAATATTCTAAGTGTCAGCGGAGGAAAATGCTGCAGCATCGGGAAAGATTCGCAAACTTACACCGAACATGTGCTCCGAAGTGCCGGAGGAATTGGGTGAATTGAGCCCGGCAAATGGCCAGCTGTCGTTTTGTGCCTGCAGCCCGAAAACTTTAACTTTGTCTGTCGCGGAAGTCCGGACCGAGAAAAATCCAAACGGTTTTGACCGGACCGAGTTCCAGACCGATGCAGTCAAATTTGGAATTCAGACCCATTCAGTGCCACTTGTAGTTTTTCCGCAGTGAGGTTGGCGGGGTACCCGGAGATATATGGGAACACGATTTTTAGAACAAAATGGCGGCGCGGGACCGTTCTGAAAGGCATCCGAAAAACGGTTCCACGGGCATAGCACTTTAATGACAGGTATGAGTGCATGCCGGAGAGCTCTTGGAAGTCGAATTTTTGACACTTTGTCAATTTTTTGACAGATTTGACAAACTCTTTCTGTCTGTTCTAAGAGTCAGTCAGAGACTTGTGCGGCGGTCTTTTGACACTATTGGAGGGCGGGCAAACCCCACGTTGACTCCGGCCGTCCCTCCACAGGCGCTCGTGTCCAAAATGAAGGCGAGAGACGCGAGTGGCCTGGTTCCCTTGGGTGTTGCCAAGAAGGCTGCGGGCTGACCGTTGCCTGAGCACTCCCTAAAGCCTCTTGTGATGAGAGCAGACCTCGCCTGCCGCACGACCGGCTCTGGGAGTCGTTGGGCCGCTATTTGTGAATAGTCTGGTCCTCCTCTGCCACCCGGACAAGCGCGATGGCTCTGCCGCCCTGCGGTGCTCGTCACCCAGGTTTGGGGAACACGATACTCGTAACAAAAATAAAAGGCGGCTCGGGACCTGCAGGCGAAAGGGGTCCCGTGGTGCTAAGCACGTCGACTTCGGGTCTCGGTGCAAGCCGGAGAGCTCACGGAAGTCTAAAGTTTTCGGCACGTGGTCGAATCTTTTCAAAGGCTTACCCGGCTCTTTCCGTCCATTCTGAGAGTAAGTCAGAGGCCGGTGCGGAGGTCTCTTGACAATCGGAGGGGGTGGTGGCCCTCCGCAGGCGCTCGTGTCGAAAATGAAGGCGAGAGACGCGAGTGGCCTGGTTCCCCTGGGTGTTGCCAGGAAGGCTGCGGGCTGACCCTTGCCTGAGCACTCCCTAAAGCCTCTTGTGATGACAGCAGACCTCGCGCGCCGCACGACCGGCTCTGGGAGTCGTTGGGCCGCTATCTGTGAATAGTCTGGTCCTCCTCTGCCACCCGGCCAAGTGCGATGGCTCTGCCGCCCTGCGGTGCTCGTCACGCAGGTATGGGGCACACGATGCTCGTAACAGCAAATAAAGGCGGCTCGGGACCTGCAGGCGAAAGGGGTCCCGTGGTGCTTAGCACGTCGACTTCGGGTCTCGGTGCAAGCCGGAGAGCTCACGGAAGTCTAAAGTTTTCGGCACGTGGTCGAATCTTTTGAAAGGCTTACCCGGCTCTTTCCGTCCATTCTGAGAGTCAGTCAGAGGCCGGTGCGGCGGTCTATTGACGACCGGAGGCTCCCATGGGTGTTGCGATGAGGGTGGAGGGCACAGAACCTTGCCTTAGCACTCCCTAATAAAGCCTCTTGTGAAGAGAGCAGACCTCGCGCGCCGCACGACCGGCTCTGGGAGTCGTTGGGCCGCTATCTGTGAATAGTCTGGTCCTCCTCTGCCACCCGGCCAAGTGCGATGGCTCTGCCGCCCTGCGGTGCTCGTCACGCAGGTATGGGGCACACGATGCTCGTAACAGCAAATAAAGGCGGCTCGGGACCTGCAGGCGAAAGGGGTCCCGTGGTGCTTCGCACGTCGACTTCGGGTCTCGGTGCAAGCCGGAGAGCTCACGGAAGTCTAAAGTTTTCGGCACGTGGTCGAATCTTTTGAAAGGCTTACCCGGCTCTTTCCGTCCATTCTGAGAGTCAGTCAGAGGCCGGTGCGGCGGTCTATTGACGACCGGAGGCTCCCATGGGTGTTGCGATGAGGGTGGAGGGCACAGAACCTTGCCTTAGCACTCCCTAATAAAGCCTCTTGTGAAGAGAGCAGACCTCGCGCACCGCACGACCGGCTCTGGGAGTCGTTGGGCCGCTATCTGTGAATAGTCGGGTCCTCCTCTGCCACCCGGCCAAGTGCGATGGCTCTGCCGCCCTGCGGTGCTTGTCACGCAGGTATGGGGCACACGATGCTCGTAACAGCAAATAAAGGCGGCTCGGGACCTGCAGGCGAAAG